>NW_028274523.1:0-37871 GCF_029865625.1 Vigna umbellata
TATAATTATATAAAATACTTTTCTATTAAAATGAAAAAAAGACTTCTCTGATTATTATGATATTTAATCTTTCAATTGATTTTTTTTTTCATAAAAGACGAAAGGTATCCAAACTATAAACTAAGAAATTGATATTTACTTCTTCGTTAATATTAATATACTAATTAATAACAAGCATTTATTTTTATAGTTTTATTTTCCATCTGAATCTAATGCATCCTAAATGCAAGAAAATGAGTGTCCCTGTTAAATTTCAAAGACACACTAGCTAAAGTACATTAACCATGTATAATTTATCATTCAAACAAACTCTATGTACATACATGCCCGCAACAAGTCTAAAGAGAACCAATATATATACACAAAAACTGAAATTTACCAACAATACTAATGCCAGAACATCTCAAATAACATTACAATATCACTTAACCTAATTTGATTAAAAAATGTTAGCCTGTTTGATTTTGGAGTTAAAACAATTTTATGTAGCTATCATGCATAAATTACATTACTTCGAAATAAATTTTAAACAAAAATCAATATTACAAATTATGACCTAAACACAGGTTCTATTTCTATTTTATTCTCCTGACTATATAATAATAGTTCAAAATGCAAGAAAATGAAATCAAAATTATCATTCCACGTGGGTACGACCAAGCAGAAGCATTAGTGCCTTTAGATTCGTATAAGAGCCTCTAAGTTTTCACTGAAATACAACCTAATGTGATTTTTAGATTGTCAAACAACAATTTTGACAATCTATTATACAAAGGCAAACCCGGTAATCATTGACCCCCCAGCCTAAATGGTGGTATCCCTGCTTTCTTCAACTGATTATTATGCCTCCTATAAATGAATCCCATGCTTGATCAAGCTACTCTCATATATCACAGGCACATAACAGTCAATCAAAATAACTTGTCCCAAGTGCATATAACAGTCAACAAACAGCAACAAAACTTGAAACTATCAAATTTGTCATTAAAATAAATACAAGGTATTTGCTATTTTTTTATAATGTTCACCTTATTAGATGCAGTACTAATTTGTTGGTAGAATCAACATAATTCAAACCACTTCAAAATTACTTTCAAGCAAAAAGATTTCTCGCACACAAAATGAAATAAGAATGAGAATGAAATACCTGGAAAGATATTTCCCGAATTCCATTTCCAATTGCTAACCTTTTGTGTTCTATTCCATCTGCTATCACCAAAATTTCAATCAAATCAAATTAATCATAAAAAACAGTAAATCAAAATCTTAATTGAAAAACATTTAGAGAAATATACCTTCCGCCGAGTCGAACAACAACTTGCGTTTCCTAAAACAATGCTTTTGCCGTTCAGGGGAGAGACGGACAGAGAAGAAGCTTCCAAGTGCAAAAACCGCACTAACAGAGGGTGTGACTAGTCCATTGTCAGTAACAGAGAGGGGTGAACCAGGAAGAGAACTGACGTAGCAGACAAAGTCCGGCGATGCAGCAAATAAACGACACTCTGCGGCGAGACGTGACGGATAGACTGCGTGGCCAATTCGGAGAAGGAGTGCAAAGAGATGCCATGATTTCTCTTCAAGATCGAGTTCAAATTCACACTCAGCCATGGATCCAGATTCGGATCTCTGCGTGCAATGCAATGTGGTGCTGGTTTGGAGGAAGAGAGAGAGAGAGAAGCGGGAAGAGAAAGAAAGAAAAGAGTGTTTTGATTGGGGGTTTTGTGTTTGGACAAAGTTTCCCGCTTCTTTTTGAGAAAGAATCCTATGCAGACATGAAAACTGAGGCACACCTGTAACCCCAAATGCTAACAGTCCGATATAGTGATAAACATAAGTAAGAGTAAAATGTTTTCTCAGTTTTAATCAGCTTTTCAAAATTATAAAATAAAACTGATCTTGGTTTAAAAATTATAATAAATTATGGTAGTAGATTATAAGTTTTAAATTTGAGTTCTATAAATTTTTTCATTGAGACTGTAGTGCTATAATATAAATAAAATTTAAGATCTAAAATTTTAGTGTAAATTATGTGTTTTAAAAGCAACTTTTCTAAAATTTGTTCAAAAAATATTAAAACATGATTTTACAACACTTACATTAAAATAAAAATTATAATTGGATTTTTATATAATACTAAGACAAAAAAATTACATTACGTGTGCATTTAAAGAAATATAAGAATTTAAGATAATTTAGGTTTGTATTAATTAATTGAATATTTTACTACCAAATTAGAATTCAAATTCCTTTGGAATAAAATAATTACCTTTTACTTTAAAACATATTTAGGTTTGTATTATTGTTTTTTATTACAAACGGTAATATGTGTAATTTTAGTTCTTGTATTAATTATTGTTTATTATTAAATTATTAAATTGTAACTATTTAAAAATGTGTTGGTATTAAGAAAATAATAGTTAATTTAACACTAAAAATGTAAAATCGTAACCAAAATAGTTAAAATGATAAAAATATTTAAATTTATAAGAACTAGATAATTATGTAATCACCTTAATATAAAAATAATAAAAAATTGTTTAATCAATTTTTATTTCTACAATAATATATATATATATATATATATGTGTGCGCGCGTGTAGATTTAAAATATTTATTAATATATTAAATAATAATTTACATTTTAGTATTAAATTAATTACAATTAATAATAAATTTTAAAAATTAGCATAAAAATAGAGCATTAAAATTAAATATGACTATGTTCATAAAAGCTTAAAATGTGTTTTAGTTTAACAACGATTCATACATACACATTTAATTTTAATATAATGTATAACTCAATTGTAAATTTTAATTCTATAACCATCATACCAAATATTACATTCAACATACAATAACTACTAAATCTCAACTACTAAATCTTGAAGAATATATAATTTCTAATTAGAACAAATATTTTGTATATTTAACCATTTATTTCAACATTACAAAAACATTATGTAACATCCCAAAATACAGTAATTACCATAAATCAGAATTAATTACCATTAACAGTAAACACTGCAGTCTTTATAATTAACAGAGTTCAAAAGCCGAACGGCTTAAGGTGCAGAATTACAATATACAAAACGAAATCAGTGAAAGCTAATAACGAACGGTTTTACAAAATAAAATAACCGAACGTATAAACCAAAAGCGGACGTCCTAAACTAGAAAGAAAAGACGGACGTCCTACTACTCCGCTTTCACTTCCACTTCAACTAAGTTTTCCTCCTCGATAACGTCTTCCAGAGTTGTCTCGCCTTCTGCTCACATCCACACGGATGATCATTGCAAGACAGGACGAACGTACATAGACAAATGGACAACACAAGGAAAAACGAAAGGGTAAGCTTATATAATTTAATTCATACAAACAACACATACAATGAACATATCATTCCACACAAGCACATAGTTTAACATATAACATCATGTAACATCTATAAATATATATATATAAGACGACCGTCCGGACTGTATGATCTGTGTAGTTACAAGCGTCCTTGCACCCGAGTGATGTAGTAACTGATACACTCTAAACAGCTGCCACTCGAGGTTAGTCCGTTCTTACGTCGCCCATGTTAACTTATGGACTAAGGACCTCCTGTCGTTCCCACACATGAACTACCCTCTTCTACGTGAAGAAGAGTATCACGGAACATCAGGATGGACAGTGAGTCTTAACTTATCCACAATCATACTTTACCAAATTTAATATTTAACATATCTGAGACGTTCCTCCCTGGAACGCTCGTCCAAAATCCATCATCATAAAATCAATCAATGTAGTGTTCGCACTGTAATTTCTTATAATTTATTATCATTCTCATCTTTAACTTTAAGAGCATAAAAGGACGAACGTTCAGTCCTTTGAAGGATTAGGACGAACGTCCAAATAAGGCACTGGATGGACGAACGTGACTTTCTATTTGGTCAGTTAAATGAACTGACTCAATTGAAGGTGTACTGATACTTAAAAAAATTTCATAATAAAGATCTTGGACCAGATTTAATATAAGAAGGATGGTCAATAATACTTAGAAATTTTCCTTGAAGAATTTTGCATATGAAAGACCGATACTAGTATGTGAACGAACGTAAGAAGATGAATATTTTAATACTTGAACGAACGCTTGGTAGATAACCGAGCATCAATTGTGACGAACGCTTGGTAGAAGACCGAGCGCTACTCAGGACGAACGTTCGGTATAAGACCGATCGTTACTTATTTCAGTATTCTTTAATTTAAGGCGTACGACATCTCTATGCTGAGCCGAACGCTCAAACATAGTAATTCAAATGAGGACGCTCGTTCTCAAACCGAATTCTTCCCAAATGAAAGAATTATACTTTAAGTCTTTTTAGGGAAACCGAACAGTATAAGACCGTACGATGACGAGCGTAATTTATCATAAGGAAATTATCATATCCAGATTTTTCAACTATCTTAACTTTGACATTTTTCATACGATTCATACTTTATAAAATCATATCCACATTAATTTACATACTTTATAGAATTCATTCATATCATCAAATCCAACTATACACTACTCCTCCATCTTTCATACGTATCAAAATCAACATGCACTACAACCAAATCAGAAATCACATTCATTCAGTACAACAGGGTTCGTTCATACATACAAATCAATACATATACATATATATTTCATACAGTCAATCCATATCATGCTTTCATATAATCATACAAGTATAAATTAAATATATAAGCTTCCCTTACCCGGATCAATGCAGGAAACTTCCTAACACAAGATTTTGCTTTCGTCCAACTAACATTATTCTACCCTCAATGCCTCTTGGCTCTTCTTAAAACAAATCTAACCACAGAAACATGAAATCCTTTAGACTACTCGTTTGCATGCAGCCAAAAGCCTAGTTTCCAGAAAACCTAAGGACGAGCTACTGGAGAAGAACTTACCAGTTTCCGTTCTTGAAACTGTTCGGTCCAATGTGTAGCTCTCAGCTCAGCGAACGCTCCTACGGTGCTGAAACGTGATCGGAGGTGAATCGTGAGAATTACAGTAGAGAGAAGTTGGGAGTTCTAGAGAGAAGGTGGAGAAAATGAAGGGTTGAGTTCAGAGGTAGAAGATGAGTGCGTGCAGGTGAGAGAGAGTTTTTCCAAAAACTCAGTTTTGTTAAATCCACGTTCGTTTGGACGAACGTCTCCTCTGCCGACACCTGCACACCCACTCTGACTTTGGAAACTTCTCTCGTGACACGTGGCGTACGTGCATGCGGTGCAAAGTGCGTTTTTAATGATACAGATGAATGATGTGGTACGGTTTTTAGTGCACAGCAGAGTGATGTATCAGATTAGGGAGTGGGTTTTCAAAGGGGATAAGCATTGATGTGGTGTACATTAATTTGATGTGACAGATAATTGCAGTGTTAATTTTCTGGGTCTCACACATTACATATGGTATATACATAAATTTAATTATTATTATTATAAATTTTAATATTCACAGGTTTATTTATAATTAAATATTTTATATGTTACAATAAAATTGATTAATTATTTTTTTATTTTGAAACTCTTTATTTAAATATTATATTTATAACTATAAATAATTATAATATTTAAACATAATTATGTAAATATTTTTAAAAATATAATAATGATTATATTAATTTTTAATACAAGTTTTTGAAAAAAGAGTCACAAACCTTGTAATAGTTTCAACATATGTATCTTCTCGAATAATTTATAACAACATATTTGAAAAAGATTCTCATTTAGTGTATATAATGATATTTTAAAATTATCCATTTATTTTTTATTTTTCAATATTTTACATCAAACAAGCATAAAAAATAATTTAAATATATTTTAAAAAATTTTCTTATAATTTTTAATTATAAAGTTTAATAATTCCTTAAATTATTTTTTAATATAAAGAAAAAGAACAGAGGAATTGTACACCCATGTTTTCCTAGACACATTCTAATTTGTTGTTATTATTTTAAGAGTTATAATATTATGTGTACAAATAAAATATTATAAACAATTTTTTTAGTCCAAGGATGACTATTAGATTGGTTTTTTTTTCCTTTATTACTAAGAAACCATCTTCTGTAAAAACAAAAAATCATTGTAAAAAGAATACTTACTATAAATATGTCCAAAAAGAACAAACTCGAAAACATTATATAAGGAATTGCAGTTTAAACTTTTGCACGTATCAATAGATATTTTCTCCTATTTTTCTGTCTCATCTTTGTTGTAACTTCAAGGATTTTGTTTCCTATCATTGCCACAACAAAATCTTTTTTATCCTAAATTTCTCACATTTTGAAATAAACTAAGTAAAATATTTTTCCATCTCAGAAATCGTCATAAAAGTAGCATGTACGCATCTCACGCTGACAATAATTCCAGAATATAACATTCGGGATGATTCAACTGTGAAAGCAAGGCAATGAAAGAATAATAACTCAGTCATGCATAAAATCCGATCAAATCCAATCAACACTTTTAGTACAGGGATTTCACCCTCGAATCCAAAATTCCATTTCATGAGAATATAGAACCAAATCATACTCACGATTACAAAGTCACTCTATCAGATCTTGAACTCCATTAGCAAGGCTCCAAGAGGAAGAAAGCATGATACTGAAAGCACCTTAGATAGGTTTGATCTTGAAGTGAAGTGAAATGAGAGAAAAGACAAAGCACTTCAAATCCTGTAAACAGTATATAAAAAAAACAGAACAGAAAAAGGTATTAGTTGACAAAATCTGGCATTCACATCTGCTAATAATCACAACACTACCCATCCTAAGACTTAGTGAAGTATTATCAGAAAAAGGGATTTTCAAATATCAGTTAAAACGACATTGGACTTTTGAAAATGAGATTTTTACATTATTGGCGACTTTCTCTGGTGATCTTTATTAGGTCACTTTGTCTTCATTTTTCTTTACAGTGTTATATAATATTTTTTCTAATTTTCATGGACCCTGGTCAAGGAAGCTGTTTAATTTCTCATTACTGTACTTAGAAAGGCTTTAAGATGATAAGGAGTCATAAATCTGACCTATATGCCAAGAAATTATTCCATAGGCTTATTAAAAGCCAAGACAATGGAAAATTTCTCCCAAACGACTGGAATAATTTTAACTTCTACATTAATTCTCCCTACCCAAAAGGGATCCATGAGAATGCAGCACACACTTTCAGCACAAGGATAATTTTAAGGCCAAAAGAATTTCAGCTTGATAACTAGAGAGTTATTTTCTAACTCAATGCTGACCATTTAATACAACAAATTACATAACCACAAGCCAGTTGTTTTTTTATTTAATCTAAAACCACTTGAAGTAAGTTCACAACACCAAAGAAGAGTCCTTCATTTGTCTTCAACTGGACACATCATAAAACTGGCCCAATGCAAAGCTCAAGCTATGACCAAGAACAGCATTTCAGAATGATTCATGATGATATATTTCCTCACTCAAAAAATAAATAAATAAATAACAGTAATTACTCAGGATAATTTAGAAAGCATTCTGGAAGGATGTAACAAAGAACAGAACCATCAAGAGTAACTCATGCTCTGATATTATCACCATTAATTATTAGAAGTGATGAAGTATTGTAATAGAAGACATAAGTTTTATCTGCTTCCGCATAAAATTACAACTGGCCTGTATAAGAACCAATCAAACAGCTTAGGAACTTTGAACAAAGGCAGTAAGTTGATCCCAAACCACATTAGTCAAATAAACAATCTTCCTCATTCTATCGCCTCAGCAAATGGCTCTAAGTTGATCCCAAACCACAAGTAAGGCACACATATTTGCCCAAGGGCCATGAATAATGTGGACTTCATTATTTCAGGTCAACACCACCCATTGTTTGGACTACTACTGAATTTCCTAGTCTCCTTCACAGCCACCTAGATCACTCCAGTCTGTCAAAGATTCAAAGCTCTAAAAAACGGTTTTGAGCAATGCAAGTTACAGTGCTTAAGGTATGAATCATGTCAACTAGAGAGCACATTCAGGCTTCCTTAGACAGGACAAGAGTCAAACTACGTCATATAAACTTTTGTTACTCATTCTAATGTAAAGGGATCAGGTCATGTTCCAACATCATCCGGTATTTTGTTACACAATGATGAATTATACAATTTCCAAGTACTGGGATGCAATAATCCCAACAAACTTCGGCATATTTCCTTTCCTTCCAAGTCTGACAAAGACACTATTAACTGAAACATTAAACATACAACCTTGTCTCAGTGGCATGCGTGGCCAATACCTAAGGCCTATTGCTGTCATGTGTATTGTGTGAAATGAGCATTGCACTCTTACAAAAAAAGTAATAATAAAAATTCCTAAAGTCTATAATAACCTCTTTATTGGAGTTAACTAGGTAGCTTATATTCATGTATTTCAAGATAAGAAAATCACATATAAAATATTATAGAAGAATAAGTCAACCAAAGAAACAATGAACCGTTGTGCAATCACTCATAGAAGATTGTTGAAACACACTAATATAGTATTTCCATGTATTACTTTATTATACTTGTTCCAGGCCAAATAGGGGTCTTCTATCAGCTGTAGTTTCCATGACCTAGAAGTCTCCAATCCATAGTTTTAACCCTGATTGCTATAAAATCATTTATTCAACAACTACCTAGTTCTTTAGATCCTTAACTAAGATACACCTATTTGTTTTTCTCAACAATCACCCCAATAACCATTTCACCCCACAACAAACAGAGCATCACGGTTATTTGGCATATTTAATTTGGGTTTACATGCTATCATCAAATAACTGTTCCAACATCTCTTAGTCCAACTTATCAAGTCGTGAATACAACAAGTATCAACTGAGAAAAAGAAAGCCTGGAAATTTCAGTATTCATGCTTCTTCACTGAAAAGGTAAGCCAAACACCACTGCTTCTTGCCATTTGTGAGAGAAAATTGTGAGAACATCTTTCATGGTCAACAAATTATTATCCATCAAATTGAGCATGCGCAATTCAAAACCTTAAATAGATCAATCAAAACTCTAAACCACAATTTCACCTGAACAAGGTAGTAAAAGATACGAAGTCCTTCCGGGTCAGCACTGCTCTGAACATCCACCAAAGATCCAATTTTCGAGGTCGTGAACGATATGTGCTCATTCCCCATAACAATTTCCAGCTCCTGTCGCCCCACCCGGTCCGGTTCTGGCCAGTTGTTATCATCTTCCTTCATAATCTACACACCAAACAAATAAACAAACTAACCAAACAACGAAGAATTCACAAAAAGACGGTTAACTTAGTTGGTGAGTCTGTAAATTAGGGTTACCTCGCTTTCGGATATGATGCGACGGCACTCGCGGAGAACGGCGGGAGTGAGGTAAACCTCCTTGCGGATGATGGTGTCGTTTTTGTAGTTGGAGTTATTAGCGTAGCGAAGCTTCCCGTCGGGGCGAAACTCGAACTCCAAGAACTCGTGACCGAACTTCCCTTTGTGACCGACGTAGTAGCGGAGATAGAATTCGTTGTTCTCCTCTTCGCTCCCCATTGAAACCACCGCGAATCGAAACGGAGCTCTATGAGTTTCGTGGAGAACAGAGAAATTGTGAGCGTCAGAAGCTACTGAGGGTCTCTGTAGAAGGAGAAGGGCAGAAGGGTTTTTTAGGGTCCCTTTTCTGAACCATTTCAAATGAATTTCAATTTTTGTCACGTTTATAAATTTAATTTAAAAATTTAAAAATTAAAATTATTAAATTTTACAATTTTACAAATAAGTGTCATATTTAAATTTAAGTTTAATCACTAAAAATATATTTAACTTTTTTTTTCTAAATTATATTATAACTTCATAAACAAAATTAAAAATTAACGTTTTTTAATTATTTATTTTTATAAATTGTCAACTTTATTTATTTAACCAGTGAAAATACATATATTATTTTTTTATGATAATAAAAAGTAATAAAATTATTGTTATAGTTATTATTATAAGGTTTAATACATCCTTTGGTCCTTAGTTTTGGGGTTTTTGTTCAAAGTCGTCCTACATTTTAAAAAAGTTCAGTTAGGTCCATATTTCGTTAAAAAAATGTTCAAAATGGTTCTTTTGGCTTACGACGTTAAAAACATAACGGTGCAGTTGTCTCTATACCCAAAACTAAATGACATGTAAAGTTTTTGCAATAAGTGGCACATATGATATATTTGAATGTGTGAATTAAAAAAAAAAGATATAATAACTTCAGCTAGGTAATGAAATGGGTTAAATCAAATTACCCTTACCTAAGAATCCTATCGCGATTTTTGGGTTTAACAATCTGGAAATGGAAACTAATGGTGGAAACTAAGTCAAATATCTTTCATGTGGTTTTCGTTGATATCCATTTGGGACCAAAGTACACAATTTTAAATTGAAAAGGAGACCACATTGCACATTTTTTTACCAAAGGGGAAATTAAATTTAACATTACATAAACACCTGAACGTAAACATTGAGCATCAGCTTTTGCTATTGTTTCTGTCCCTGAATCGTTTGAACCCTAAACCCTTGTACCAACCACTCAATTGAATTTTGGGAAAAAATTAGGATTTGGTTCACTTGATCTTGCATCGCCGCTGGTCCAATCCACAACCTTCCCCCTTCCTTCTGGTCTCACCACCGACATACTGTCAACGGAGCCAAAGAATCTTGTGCGTCGCCTTGCCACTAACGGACGAAGCCAAGCACATTTTGTAGCCAATAAAACTACAACAACGTTGTCTAGCCCTTGATTGCGGACAAGGATTTCACTTTAGGTTCGCTTTCCCTTTCTCAAATTCATTGATTAATTCCACTATAAAAATGCAATTTCAGAGGAGACAAAAGTCTTTCAACAATCAAAATGCATCCGACATGCTATTTACATACATTGGATTTGCCCCATGATTGAATTCCTCTCTGGTCGTCTTCATCCTATTAACTATGTAATATACATCCATTAAAGTCTTAAAACTAACAATATCAGGTTTCCACCAAGTCAATTCACTTCACATTGTCACGCATCAAAGTGCACATGTCATCTAGTTTTGGTCACGGTGGCAATTGCACCGTTATATTTTTAACGCCGTAAGTCAAAAGGACCATTTTAAACATTTTTTAACGAAATATGGGCCTAAATGAACTTTTTTAAAACGTAGGACAACTTTGAACAAAAACTCTAAAACTAAGGATCAAATGATGTATTAAACCTTATTATAATGATACAATTACAAATAAATAATTTTTATAATTTTATTATAAATAAATTTTGTTTATATTGTAAATAATTTTTAATTAAAAAATAGTTAAATTTAAAATGACGGTTAAATTGAAAAAAGTTAACATTAAAAATATGCCAGTTAAATAGCAAAACAAGTAAATTAATTGTTTTAATTTAAAAAGCTTTTATTTAAAGTGTAAATTTAGAAAATAAATATGAATACAAAAGAAATCCATATATATATATATATATATTATATTATAAAATTACATAATTAATATGATGATAAATTTGAGTGATTCTATTTCGTAGTTATGATATTGTATAAATTAATGAAAAAAAAAATCACATTTACATTCTTTTTATATTTTTACTATTAAGTTTCTATTAATTATTTTAATTTATTGAGTATGAAAACTTTCTATATCTTTTAATTGAGTAAGTGTTGTTCAATTGTTTTATTAATTATGTAATATGAATGTTATATTATTATCTTCTTGTTTATTTTTCTTAACATATTAATATATTGTGTTTAATATAAAAGATAATATATTAATGTCAATATTAACTCAACTTGAGCTGTGTTAGCAAAATATCGAAGAAGAAGTTTTGATGATGTTCAAATTAAGTTGAGAGATATCAAGTTTCAAGAAGATCCTTTGAAGACTTGCATTGTTATAGAAAACTTTTTGTAATAATTGTAATTAAGTATTTAGGACTTAGGTTCTTAATGGTTTTGATTTCATGGACTTTCACATTTCAAATTTAATGTTCAAAGTCAAAAACACATTGTATTAATCAATTAAACCTAGTGAGAATCGATTAATCCATATAGGAGCTGAAAAACTCTAACTGCCTCTGCATTAATCGATTAAAACTTGCTTTAATCGATTAGCTAATCGAATAAAATGTGGATTAGTCGATTAAAATGTGGAATAAACACAAAGCACCAATTAGCTGATATTTTCATCAAAGCATTGCCTAAGGATAAATTTTATGAGCTTAAGAGGGATTTAGGAATCTTAGAAATTTCTTAGAAGTGTTTTTCTTGAAAATTTTCGTGTTTTTTCGTATTTTAGCGTATTTAATTGATTATAGGATGTTTTAATCCATTAAAAGTGTTGCCCCTGATGAGCTGTAGACTCGCATACGAAATAATCGATTAATTCAAGTTTTAATCGATTAATTAATCGATTAATTGGTGTTTTAATCGATTAAAAGTGCTCCAGTATGTTGGTTTTCAAATTTCTAGCCATTAGCAACAATCTAAAACGGCCATAAATGGCTCTATTTTGGTTCTTGATCGTTTAGGAAGCTTTCCTTACCTTATTTATACCTCATTCTTGCTTCCATACCTTACTTTGCTATCCCCAAACTCATTGTGCGTGCTTTCTTCATTTTTCTTCACTTATTCTCATCTACATTTCTGCTATAATCTTTCTTCTCCATCACCAATGGCTAAGTCATCCAGAAGAAGGAGAAGAAGAAGTATAGCATTTGAAAACAACCCTCCTCCACGTGAAGCTAATATTCAAGGGTGGATTTCAGATGTGGAAGAACAACAAGAATTCTTGCAGTTTTGGAAGGAGAGGAAAGTTCTTAAGCAAAAGTTTATTGATCTCTAATGGTTCACCTCTTATGCTTCAACTTTCCTCAACTTATCATCGAGCAAGGAGTTCAATATCTAATGGAACTTCGAGGGAGCTACTATCCCGATCTTCTCCGGGTCTTCTACTTCAACCTCAAAGTTCATGATGGCATTTTCCACACAAGAGTCAAGGGGGTCGACATTGTCCTTGACAACGACATTTGGACAAATGTCGCTCATATTCCAGTATTGCCAAACTCTCAACTTATACCAAGTGATTTTACTGAGTTTAACAAAGTCATGGTATATTGTTCTTTTTTGAAGCATCCCCAACAACACCAGAATAGTAGACTCCTTCTTGTTGGTGGCCTGAAGATGGAAGAGCATCTTCTACGTTATCTTCTTGTGTGACTTTTATGTCCAAGAGGGTCCAATCATGCCCAATGCTCTGAAGTTGATCTTATGATCATGTATGGAATACTTTAAAGTATTCCTATTAATTGGCCTCATCTCATATAGAGCATCATGTATAAGGCAAAAAGGTTGGATTTTGCTCCTCTCTTTCATCCACTATTGGTCTCTCACATCTGCGAATACAAGGGCATAAATGTCTCTAGTGAGCGCGCTGAACCTGTCCTCGCTAATCACAAAATTGGAGATAACTCACTGCGACAAATGGGATTCATCAAGCAAGGCAACTCATATATTCATTTTGATGATGTTAGTGCTCAAGTAGATGAAGAAGAAATATACAAATTCCTGACCAAACAAATGTTGCGGGGCCATCTCATGTGCAAGAAGAGTTTATTATAGCAAGCTTATCTAGGCAAGTGTATGAGATGGCAAAACTGCAAAATGCTCGCCATAAGAAAATTTGTACTCATCTCAAGAACATTGATAAGAGGATCTCGGGTTTAGAGAAACATTTTCAGGATAGTGATGAATTTTAGGTTCTCTTGTTTTTAAGATGCTTTATGTTTTTATTTGTATGCTTTGAATGTTCTTATGTGTTTAAATGTTTATTGATATCAAATAAAATATATTATGTTTGTTTACATATTATGCATACAGGCTTTTTATTAAGGAGGAGTATAATTTTAGGGGGAGATATCTTAACACAACTTTTCAATCATGATCGAAAAGGGGGGAAAAGTATTTGAAGCTTTGCTTATAATTTATCTGTGTTTATTCATTAATGCTCTTTTCTTCTATAAGTTGTGTTTTTATTCAGATTATTACTAAAAACTTTAAATTGAAGGGGGTTTTCATTATCATCAAAAAGGGGGAGAATGTTAGCAAAATGATGAAGATGAAGTTTTGAGGATGTCCAAATCAAGTCAAGAGATATCAAGTTTCAAGAAGATCATTTGAAGACTTGCATTGTTATAGAAAGCTTTTGTAATAATTGTAATTAAATATTTATGACTTAGATTCTTAGTGGTTTTGATTCCATGTACTTTCACATTTCAAATTTGATGTTTAGAGTCAAAAACGCACTGTATTAATCGATTAAACCTAGTGATAATCGATTAATACAGATAGAAGCTGAAAAACTCTGACTGTCTCTGCAATAATCAATTAAAACTGGCTTTAATCGATTATCTAATAGATTAAAATGTGGATTAATCGATTAAAGGTGACCGTTGGAGTTTTCTAGCGGTTAAAACTAGTCATTGTACTTATTTTAATCGATTAACAAGAATATTAATCGATTAAAAGCATTAAATGGCTTGAAACGAAGAACGAAAGAGTATTTGCTTGAGTCTATAAATAGGCTCTCATTTTTCTTCAACAACAATTCTTCTCTTGTGCTCTAGAACACAGAAATCATTAAGAATTGTGTGATCTTGTTCAGCTAAAGAAACTCTTGTCCGTGGAGCTGTTGAAGTGCTACTACGGTGATAGAGGAATAACTGGTTCATCCTTGGTGCGTCTGAGGAAGTGTTTGGAAGAGAAAATCATCCTTCGTGAAGTATTCGAAGGAAGTGTTTCATCCTTTGTGAAGACTCAAAGGAGGTGCAAGTTCATCTCTTGTGGTATCAAGAAAGGTGGTTTCTAAACTTTTACAAATTGTTTCTTTGTGATTGTAATTTGTAATTGTTTTGTGATTAGTGAACTGTTTATCTTGATTTGAGATAAGCGACTGGATGTAGGATTGGTAAGATCCGAACCAGGATAAAGTCATCTGTGCAAATCTCTTTCAACCTCACTCTCTTTACTTTGTCTTTATTATCTTCTTAGTATGTAAAATTGAGGAGAAATATTAAAAGGCACACGTTCGTTTTAAAAAACCAATTCACCCTCCCCCCTTTTGGTTTGTTATTCCACGCTAACCATTCCGCTGTAGCCGCTCTGACAAGCTGAACAACCAAGGATTTGAGTTCTTTCCAAAACTTACAACAAATCCAAAATTGGATTTTCTATAAGATACAAATGAATGACTCTCAACGAGAGGATATGTGTTCAAATACAATACAATCTTAACATTTGAAAGTGTTTATCTTTTTAAAAAGATTTTTCTCTCAAAAGATATTGAGTGTTAGACGATGTAAGAACACTTTGAGTTTTTCCCTATTTTCTTGTTGCTTTTCTTCTTATGTTATTATACGCTTTTTCATCAATAACGTCTTCTCTTTGAGCTTTCTTCTATGTATAGCTTCTCTTGTAAGATGATCATTGGACATGATACCACGTACCTCACCCTTCTCTATTTAAAATTCGATGGTTATTAAAGTGACATGATAACTCCCAGTACATAATCCATACATCAATACATACACTACTGAAATCACTACGAGAAACTTCTCATTGAAATTCCTTCCACAACATTCAACATACTTACTCACAACAATGTCATCAATCCATAATATATATTAAACATACCTCATATCCATATTAATCCATCCCAAACAAATCAAAACATCAAAAGATCATAACATATACACTAGCACTAAAAAATGGCGCTCCACATTAGACATTTTTTGCAAAAAATGGCGCTCAACAAAAGTTTTGACACTCATCACCAATCCTTTCGCGAAAGGTGGCTCTCAATGATCGTCCTAATGCTCAACCCCATTCTTCTCGAAAACATCGCGCTAAGCGACACCCTTCTATCGCTCAGGAACATGGAATTAAATTGTTGCGGACCTACAATGAAAAGTGGAGCCCAGTGGTGCCCTACCACCGAAGCGTTCACATTTTTGTGCGCTCAGCTACCTAGAGCTAAAATTCTTCCAGACTTACACAATGAACTAAAGTTTAGCACTAGATTGCGATTACACGTTGCATTAGATTTTAGAATATTTAAAACTGTGATTTAGAAAAAAAAAAGAACCTATTCAAATGGTCAAATTGGTACTCCGTACTTAGTTAGTACTTAGGTTAAAAAACTTTCAATGTCAAAGTACATACCAACTTACTTAAATGATTAGATCCTCAATTCAACACCAATTCAAACAATGCAAACTACATACAAACATTTTCAGCCATTCAAACACCAATATCAACAAATCAATTAATTTTAGAGAAACCAAACATGCAAATTAATATTATCAAAGACTTTATAACTTTAAAACAAGATTATTAGCTTACATGAAAGATGACAAAATTGTTCTAGAACCTTATAAACACCTTTTGAAGTACAAAATATTCTATTTATCCCTATGAACAAGACAAACATGATTATGACATATCATTAGGACCATCGATCAACAAAAACTTTTAAAGAAGACTCAAACATAACATGTGATAACTAGGTCGATGAATCCAAATTGAACTCATATTAAGTTGGATTAATCTTATATGATGTCGATTATCTCAATCCCATATTGGATTTAATTAATACAATATGTAAATTTAATTTAAATTAAATTAACTTAAATTAGACTTAACGAATTCAAACCAATATAATCTAATTAAAATAAGTTTAAATTTTATATATAATTTATTTGATTAAATCTAAATTAAATCTAGACCGAATTTAAAATGCAATCCGAAATCACCATTCTACTGTACAAAAAAACCGCCACAAAATATATCATATTTTGACAACTAAAAACCACAAAAAAAAATGTTTATAACATTTTAAAAGTTCTTAAATTCTAAAAATATATATTATTTTTTTTCATTCATATAATTTTCATAGATACGTACACTTTTACTAATATCAATATGGTCTAAGAGAAGTTTCTCCTTCTTTTGTGTTCCAACCACTCTGCTTCCAATTTCTAAAGCTTTAACATTGTCTATGGATTCATTGATACAATTATGATTGCGAAGTGTTTCCTGCATATATTTTAAACAGTGATATTGATTTGCAGACATAGTAGACAATATAAAGAACCAATATAAAAGCTAAAAAATAGCTAAACCTTCCCGAGTAGTTCAGTTCCCAAAAGCTTGGACTTCTCACAGCACCAGAAGTAAAAAGCTCTGCTATCTGCAGCACTAATAAAGAAGGATCTGCCAGAACTATTGGTTGGAATTTCATCAATCACAACAACAACAGAGCACTTGGATTTGCTGATAAGGATGAATATTCTCTCATTTTTACCATCATCCCTAGTGACCAATAGACGAAGATCAGAACTTGTCAGCAGCACAAGTGTCAAGTAATCCGTGTGCAAAAATTGAGGTGAAACGCCAGAGTCAATGATAGTCAAGAAGAAAACAAGGAAAAAATACAAACAATCCATGATTTTTTTCTATGAAATAATGACCCATAGGCTTCAAAATACGAGACCTATTCCAACTAAAAAATTTAATTTTGGTCATAATTATTAAAAGAAAATAAAAAAACTAAAAAGTGCACTCTTTCAGTGTTTATGTAAAGACCTAAAAATGATATTTTAGAAGTGACAATGATTTAACAATAGTGAGATTCAATTATTTTAATATTTAAAGGTTTTAATATGAGTAATTTTTTTATGAACAAAGTTTTTTTATTTTAAAACAAATATCCTTTCTAGAAATCACTATTATAGAGTTATTTGACTTCTCTTTATTTCTCTCTATTTGTTTGATTAAAAAACTAAGACAATAGGGTTGACTCATGCGATGAACTCTTCAATTTGGATAAATCAGTTTCTTCGTTCGTGTAAGTTAAGTCTTAGCAAATTTTCTTGGTCTTTTTCTAATATTTGTTGTATGTGTGCATTCTTTTACTTGCATGCATCATTTTAGTCATCTATATGAGTTTTTGTTGATCATAACAATATATCGTGATCATTCTTAAGATGTTTCTATATGTAGATAAAACATCCTACAAATTGGAAGGAGTTTTGCTGGTTGAGGTCTTGCAAGTTGTTTGGTCAAGTAAAAGAAACTAATTGCATTGTTTTTAAGTTATAGATACCTTGAAGTGTTTAATTTTATGATTGTATGAATTGACGAAATGATTGATCTGTGATGAGTGTAATTTGTTGAATTCTGGATAGGTTCTTAAATTGCATGAATTGATGGTATGATGAAATTTGGGAATGTTATGTCTAATTGGTACTACAGATGATTTGAGTTAATGAAAGTTGTATAATTCGAATTTGGTATGTTTTGGAATTTGTGTTTTTGTTATTGAACTGAATTTGCAGGACTACAATGACATAAATATGTAGAATTATGTTTTGTAAAATTATGTAGATTCATTGAGCGAGAATATACTCGATGAGCAAAGTCAAAGTCATACTTAGTTGTCGTTGAGCGAGGATACTCGTTGAGTGAAGTCAAAGTCAGATAGCTACTAACTTGGTTGTCCCTGAACAATAATATACTCGTTGGGTGAAGACAAAGTTAGAGAGTTCATTAACTTGATAGCTCGGTGAGATAAGTCTCGCTGGTCGACTTTTGAAAAATTTAAGTTTGTGAGTTTTAATGATAATTTTGCTCGGCAAGCTATCTATTTGTTTCGCAAATGAGTCTTCAGGCACTACTTGCTTAGCGAGTTTTCACTAAAGAGTTTGATACTATTTTATATGTACTCTAGTTTAAGTGGTTATTTCTAACATATTTCTTTGAAATTCAAATTGCAACCCAAATATATAAAAATAAAATAAAAAAACATAGAAAGTGTACCGTACGATCTCCTAGGTACCACCTAGGCCGACCACCTAGGCCAACGATCATCTAGGCCGACCATCCAAGTCGACCACCAGACCGTGGCCAAGACCCACCATGCAGGTCCCAGAAACAAAAAAAAACCCCACCAACACCAACCACCAAGGCCGACAACATGGTTTGATTATAAACGATAATGACTCATTAAGCCCCTAAAGCAAATTAAATTGTGATTGGGCCGTCATCAGGCTAACGAAAGATAAAAGTCCATCACGACTAGTATAAATAAAAGTTTCAGGTATGACTTTAGGATCACGATGCACAATATACATGCATTACTTGCTTTGCCAACCGCTAAGTTACATTACTAACTTGAGCATCGGAGTGCCTTTGACAGGTGCCCGTCCACACGGCTTGAACAAGGAGGAGGGAGAACGAACAACGTAACTTGAAAGAAGGAGGACCACTAGGGAGCCCGTCCATCCTACGTGCCAACTGGAAGACCACTATATAGCTCGTCCGACCTTCGAGACGATCTGAAGTGCTTTGAGTACGAGACTTCAACCCTATGTTTGAAACAAGTTTGACAAAGAATTATCAGCTCCAAATTCAGTTAGACAAACAATCAATGGAAAATAAAATTTGAAGAGAGTATTAATATTCAAAATGAACGGCTAAACATACCAAAACCTAATATTAAGCAACATATTGTGAAACCTGCAAGAGAAAAATCCATCTTGTACGCATTCTCCATTATGATGATGCATGCACCAGCTGCTACTAAATGCCTTGGTGAGGAGAAAACCATGTGCAATCTACAAAAGGAGATTATGAGCTACTTCACAACACCAAAAATTTCCAAATGCCATGCATTATACTATTTTACAACACAGAACTTCAAATTCTAATATAATTCAAAGCATACCAGATCAATTTTGGATTTAAACTGAAGTTTTTCGTAGTCATTTAATGAAGATAGAAAAAGAACTTAAAATTCCAATATAATTCAAAGCATACCAGATCAATTTTGGATTTAAACTGAAGTTTTTCGTAGTCATTTAATGAAGATAGAGAAATGTTAATCAATCCCTACACAAGGATTATAATTTCATAAAACTAAAAATTGATTAATACTTTCGCATGGGGATGACAAATATTACTGCTGGAATGTCATTAGCTATTTTGTAGAACCTTCTCTACAAGAGCATATGAAATCCGATTTCAAAATGCATAAACATCCTAGTACTCGATTAGCCTTTACTCATGGCAAGATTATCATCATTCATGACATACACCTCTCCTCGGCAATACTATCAGCATAGAATATCACAATGTTTCCAAACAGAATATATTAGTGCTGAAGCAGACCCAAGCAGAGAACAACAACATTTTACTGTTGCCAGGATGATTAGGATTTTGGTGGAAGAATAAGACAAATCAATGGAACTAGAAGTTTTGATACTGAATCGAAAATAGTTAAGTTGAATAGAAAGTTACCATTGTTTTACGATGAAAGCAAAGAATAGGTCACATGGAGATATCTCAACCTTACATGCTGAAATACACAAAAACTAAAGGCGAGAGGAGCAAACTAAAAAGATAAAACACAAAAAAATTGAAAAAGTGGGAAAGGCAAAAGTAAATTGAGAGATCTTTCTTGAACTTTACTACAATTAGAAAAGAAAATTCCTAATGCTTTTTAATTTTAGCTTTTTAAAAATATTAAATTTGATTGTTCCTTGATTTTCTTTTGTTTGATAATGAATGATGGTGTCACATTCCATTTAATAATATAAAACTACTAAATAAAACATTATAGATATGATAATTAATAAGTAGAGAAGACTAACATGTAACTACTGTATTACAACATCAATGCAACTATGTACTGCGTAGTCATATTACTAAACTAACATAACTAATTTGTCAAAAGAATGAAGTTATACAAAACAAAGTTATCCTAAAATTATGTTGTTGCATCACCATCATTCTGTATTGGATCAACTGTGACATCTTTATCTATTCATACCATTAAGGTGATTATTGCAAAACAAAGAAAACACACATACAAAATAAACACAGAAGAAATGGTAAGCTAATATGCAAAAATAAAAATCATAAGACAAGTATAGAGATATTATCACATGTAAATCATACATAATCATGAACATATCACATACAAAAGAATCATGTAAGACTTGACGATCTATATATGTGTATTGATATCAAACTCTGACGAGTTATGCACTTGTGGTGACCTCTATTATTTTGTAAAGTCATTATCAATGAGCTTCACCCTACCACACAAAGTTAATCCGTTAATATCTTTAACCAAGGTAAAACTCCTAGACTAAGACCTCTTGCTCCTCTCACCACATACTCAACCCTTCTCTACTTGATATTGGATGATTATTAAAGCGATATGATAACTCTCAATACAAAATCCATATATCAATACACACACTAGTTTAACCACTACTAATCCTCCTTGGATTAGTACCAACCATTCTAATATTACATTATAAACCAACAATCATTTTAACATCCAAAAAATCACACACATTAAAGATACCATAAGAGACATATGAAAATTGAGTTAAACTCTAATACTTTCGCTTAACAAGAATATCTACTCGTTCAACGTGTAGTGCTAGAAAGCACACTCACCCAACCATAATATCACTAGAACTTAAGTATTTAACTTCTCACAAAAGTTGTCAAGCAAGATTTGTCTCACCCAGTTAGTGCAAAGTCAATGAGTTTGACTTTGGTTGTGCTTAGCAAGATTATTCTCGCCCAACGATCACTAAATCAATAACTCTCTAACTTTAACCTCGCTCAACGAGTCTATTCTTGCTCAACCACTATCAAGTCAGTGAGCTAACTTTGGTTGTGTCCAACAATGAGATATTCTTGTCCAATGACCATCAAGTCAGTAGTTCTCTAACTTTAACCACGTCCAATGAGTATATTTTCATCCTGGGAGTCTGCATAATTTTACAAAACATAATTTTGCATATTTATGTCATTCCAACCCTACAAATTAGTCTCACAACAACCACAAATGTCAAAACATACCAACTATCATATTATACACAACTCAATAACTCAATTCTTCTCAATTGCAATATCAATCATAAAACATACCAAATTTCAAAATAGAATTCATGTGAGCCAAATTGAATCATAACTCAACTCCATGCATCATATTTCATCATACATCTTAATCACACAAACTAAATATCATACAAGCATGCAATTAGCAATTACAAGTTATCTATCAGTTAAAAGCAGCGCAATTAACTTCCTTTACGTGAAAGATAGACTAAACTGCTCAAGAATTTTGTAAACACCTCCAAAAGTACATAAAGGTCTATCTACCCCTATGAACAACACAAGCCCGATCATGATATATCATTTTGACCATTGATCAATAAAAACTCTTATAGAAGACTCAAACACTACATGCGAACCAATATGGTCCAATACACACAAAGGACATACCAACCAAGAAAAAGGACCGAAAACCAAGTTACTTTATTTGAGAAATTGATCAAACAAAAGTGGAAAGCTTACCTCAAGGATCATCCTAACGATCTCCGATCTTCAAATAAATGATCTATGAGAAAATATAGAAAGAGTTGAGAGAACTCTAGAATGAAAATTATTTAAAGAAATGATATACTTTTAAAATTATGAAATCCGTTTATAAAATTTTTTTTATATTTTAAATTTTTATTAATAAAATAATCGAGTTTTATTATTTTAAAGCAATGTAAATTCTAAAAAAAACTTGATTTTCTAAATGGTAACATATTGTTAAAACGAATAAACTTAAGATTTTGGTGAATGGAGAAGAGAAATGGTAAATGATTAGTTGAAAATTAAAGAACCAACTATTAGGTAAAAAAATCAAATTAGATGTCTTTAAAAAATTAATAAACTATTGATGTTTTTAAAAACTAAAAAATTAAATTTGATATTTTAAAAATATTATATTGAAAAGACTAATAATTTTTTTTTAAATTCGAATAAAATTAGAAATTAAGTCATTAAAAAAATTCGTAATCGAATTCCTCGGACCAGAAGACTGGGACTGAGCTAGCTTAGCAATCAGGGTGAATATTTGCTCTCTTTCAAACGGTGTAAAATAAAAATATTAAAATAATGTAAACATTTGTTACTGTTAACATAAAGTAACAGAAATTATAATTTAAGGGTTAAAAATAAGAAAGAAAACAAACCACTAATTAAATTTAGTTTCTTTGGTAGTGTTGGGAATCTAGGAAGATATGTAACCAAAAAAGCTCTTCCAAACCGTGATAGGACTTACAATGAACAACACAATACTAGTTATTATTTTTTAACCAAACATTTCCCATAACTGTGCTGAGTTGAATTCTTAAAAGAGACATATAGAAGTGTCCAGAAATGTTGATATGCTTGGATTTGGGAATCTAAGAAGACAAAGTGACAAATAAGCACTTCCAAACCATGATGGGAGTTACAATGGCAGCATAATACTATATAATGAAAAATATTGGAGACAAATAATCATGGTTGGACTATGTACAGAATAGGATAATATGTAGATAGGGACATTAAAGAAAAAACAAATACTAAGAGGTTTGTTGAAAATGTTGTTTTTTTAAGATAAGAAAGCTAAAAACAGAGTTATGTTTATTATATTAAAAATTTTCTTTAAGTAAAACTAACCCAAATGAATTGGTCAGTTATTAATACATGAAGTTAATGTTTTAATAGGAGAGCAAAATTTTAAAATGATATCACAAATTAAAAAAAAAAACAATTTTTAATCTATAATCTAGTTAATGCTATTCATTATAAAACTGAAATTAAAAGTTAACACTAAAAAAATCAATGAAATATCAATATTTAATACTATATGAAACCAAAATTTTAACGTTATACAGTAATTAAGAATTTCTATTATTTTATAATTTTTTTTATCATATAACAAATTATCTCAAATTACTTTGAACAAATCCATCAAATATAATCATTATTTTGTGTATAAGTAATTTTCATATATAATCTTTTATATTCTCAAACTCATTATTTTAATACAATGTTAAAAAATAAATTTTAATTCTAACTTAATTTTACAAAACCATAATATTTGTATTTATTTATATATTTTAAAATCATTTTATCTTTGATCAATATATAATCTAAAAAAAATATTAAATAAAAAGTAAAATCTATCCAAATATGTGTTTTCAATAAACTTTAGCTAATAGGAAATCACACACGATTATTTTGTAACGAAATTCACATTTGAATTCACTAAATTTAAGTAATAGAAGAATAAGAAAGACTTAAAAATGTGAGATATCTAATGTGAAAGAAGACATATAACAAAGATTAAAAAATATGTTAAAATTAGTTGCTTTTCTAACATCCCAAAAATATAGTATAACTATATAATAGAGTCATCACATAGAATAATACAATATATCAGTCATTTACTAAGTAATAAAGTATTAACATTACAGTTATCCCAAAATAACTATAAAATTAAAACTTTACAGAATTTAGCTTAAGAAACAAAATTATGAACACAAGCGATCGGTCCAAACAAAATCTCCACGTGACCGATCGATCCTAGTCTAAACAGTTGGGTCTTCTCCGTCCAACGCTTGCTTCATCGAAACCTCACAATTCTATGCTCACATCCATCAGATGATCATTGCACAAAAGAAATGTCGAATATGCAACATTACAAAATAGAAAAGAAGGGTAAGCTAATGTAATTTAATAGTCATGTGAACATACAATTCAAACACACCTAACAGATAAAATAATTAAACACAAGTATAAAAAAACATGTAACACATATTGACCGACCACTTTAACCGATCGTCCGGACTAGTATGAATATGTAGCTTTGGTCGTTCGTGCACTCGTGGGTGTGTAGTAATTAGAAACCCATCAGCTGCCACATGAGGTTAACCCGTTATCAGTCACCATAGGACCCCCCCCCCCTCGGCTAGGGTCTCCTGCTATTCTCACGACATGACTTACCCATCTCTACTTGAGACTTGGTAATCATTAGAATGTCAGGATGAACGCCGTAGATTTCGCTATCCATATTCATACTATACCACCACCTTGCTTAACCGGTCACTAAGACATTTCTCCTTGGAATTCTCTTTCATACCAGTTGAAATATCATACTTTATTTGAATATTAATACAAATTCTCATACAAGATATATCAATACAACTCTAATAATCAATCCGAACCAAACAATGAAATCAACAGTTAAAGACCGAATAACATTTCATAGAGCAAAACCAAACAAACAACACAAACTCTAACGACCGAACGGGAAAACTTAACATAACCAGTGCATAAGACCGAACGATAAAACACTCACAACACTTGATCATGATTGAAACGGTCCTTTAACGAGCAATGCTCGAACAAGCGCCTAAAGCAGTTGAAGGGCCGAACTCTAGCTAAACCAAATACTAGTATGAAACTGAACGTTGTGACTAAACTGAATAATACTAAAACCAAACGTTAAAATAACACTGAGCCCTACTCAAACTGAACACTAATACAACATCAAGTACTTCTAAGACCGAACATGAATACTAGACCGAACAAGACCGAACGGGAATACAAAACCTAACACTTATAAGAAACCTAACACTACTAAATTTAACGATAATACATAACCGAGTACGACCATTAACGAACGCTAATGTCAAACCGAATACTGCCAATACGAAAACTGAACGTCAACATGAAACCGAGCAACCCTAAGACCGAATACTACTACGAAATTGAATACCACCTAACGAGTAACTGAACCTGACCGAACGGTCAACAACGAATGCTCGATTTTCTACATAATTCTGCAGAAGTTCTGCAGAATGAAATACACACTAGAATTTACCAAAACTGAATATTTTTCTTAACCCAGAATTCACTCCAAAGTATGTATAATCTACAACTCAACAATCACAACATTTAACATGTCAAACAACCAAAGTCGAACACCCAAACATTCAATTTCACCCACATGCAAAACCATCAAACAACGTTTTCATACATC
This sequence comes from Vigna umbellata, assembly GCF_029865625.1. Classification (NCBI taxonomy): domain Eukaryota; kingdom Viridiplantae; phylum Streptophyta; class Magnoliopsida; order Fabales; family Fabaceae; genus Vigna; species Vigna umbellata. Next base: position 25,967 of record NW_028274523.1, read on the forward strand.
ATCAACAAAACAATTAAATTAACTAGCTTCACTTACCTCTTAACCAAATCGAACAGCTTCTACCCTTCCAGAAATTTGATCACTTCCAGAAAATCCTAAGAACACCTTTAACTCATTGATTGGTGAAAAGAAACCAACCAAAGTACCAAAAAGGAAGTTAGAAAGAGAAAGAGAAGACTAATGAACACATGCAAACAACAAGGTTTACTTGCATGTGCCATTAATTCACAAGAATTATAGGAACGAAGCTTACCAGCTCTAATCACTACACCGACCAGTGAAACAAAAAGCTCTTGTCTTCCAGATTACTTATGCATAATCTGATATTTAAACAGATGAAGTGAGACTGAAGAACTTTAGAGAGAAGAAGAAGAAAAGAAGATAGTAGAAGTTTTGGAGAGATGGATGTATTAGAGAAAAGGAACGAAACTTTTGAAAATTTCATTTATATATCAAACTTATTTTAATAATAAACGTTCGGTCTCATCCTCTGCCTAGTGGCTTCTCCACTAACTTGGTTCTCACACCTTTCATTTGAGAATGAGAGCACAAGGTTAATAATTTCAACAATATTGTCTCAAATATTTATATATACAACATTTTTTTTAAAGAATTTTGATTTATTTTACATAATAGTTTTTTTTATTTTTTTATATAAAAAATATACTAAATAAAAATAGGAAAATGTTAAAATAATTTTTATATTAACATAGCTATAATCCAATTTTTAAATACAATTTTGAAATTTATTTTAATTATGCACATAAATATTCATGATAATAAAAACTTGGATAAAAAATAGAAAATATGTTATTTGTAAAAACAATATTTTTATAAATTGTTGATTTTTTAATAAAGTGTTATTTAAAAATATAATTATTACATTTATAAATATTTTAATTATCGTATCTATTATTTACAAATCAATACTCTAAATTCTATAAAACACTTTTCACTATATTACTTAAAATTTTATTTTTCTTTACTTTTTTAAAAAAATTAAAATTAAAATTGTTAAATCAATCATTTACCACTAGGTATGAAACTATACTTGATACTTATGGTATAACTCTTTATGCTCAAGAGTATAATCCTTGTCCTTTCATTTTTAAATGAAAAAAGTTTTTGAACTGATTCTTTTTATACCAAATTACACGTCAAAAGTTCAATTTCTTGAAGATGGAATTCCAAAATGTTATAGTAAATCGTGTTATTTGGATAACCATTTGATACAATATTTATTTTTTATGCTTTTACCTTTTATAAAATGTTACATATTGCAATAAATATTTTGTTTTTCAATTTAAATTTCAGTCATACTTAATTGACTTTTTTTTTATATAAAAACTGCTTCCTACATAATAAATCAATTAAAAATTTCTTAAAAATTAATATACTATATATATATATAATTAGTCGCATAAATTTTATATGAGCATATATAACAAATAGAATGGTCCAAATTAGTGTGGACAAAAAAATCAAAGTTCTGGGATGTTCGTGTTTACGTGTGGCACCTTTACTACCTTTGCTATTTGTTGTTTTATTGTTGTTTGAAATGAGATACAGAATATATGTATGTATGCTTTTAAATTCACATTATAATCACGTGAATTCAAATTGGCTTAATTACCTACTTAGTCCCCATGTTAGGAGGTAATTTTCTGTTTAGTACCCAGTTTTAAAAATGTAGGCATTTGGTACCTATGTTTTGAAATTTGTATCAATTCAATCCTATCCAGTTAACGGCGTTATAATTGATGCGAGAAATTAAGGACGTTAATGATAGCCTGGGTGGGTGGAATAGCTATCAAATGTTTGAATGCATCTTCATTAACGTCCTTAATTTCTCGCATCAATTATAACGCCGTTAACTGGATAGGATTGAATTGATACAAATTTCAAAACATAGGTACCAAATGCCTACATTTTTAAAACCGGGTACTAAACAGAAAATTACCTCCTAACATGGGGACTAAGTAGGTAATTAAGTCATTCAAATTATTATACTATTTATAAATTTATTTTATTTCTGTTAACTTTTGAAATTTTAAAATTATTGTCAAGCTTCGATAAGCAAATAATTTCGGTTAAATTATTTTCATCGGTTCCCATTTTCTTTTATCGAAATCGCAAATTGGTTTCAATACTTTTATTTGTTTCGACTTGATCTCTAATTTGAAAACTTAATGTAAATTTTTTTTAGTATTTAATTAACATTATTAAAAAAGTTTCACATCTCAATTTATAATTTTCTTTAAATATATTTTTAATTATTTTTATTTTTTATTTTTTAAATTTTAAAAATTGTCATGTGTCAATATGATATCATACCTTATGAGAGTAATAGTGTGATGTTACTATCATACCAAATGTCATTGTTTTAGTCTTAATTTGATCTTATATTTTTGTTTTTTTTCTCTTAATGTTTTAAAATTAAACAATTTTGTCCATTTTCAAATAGAAACTATAGTAGCACAACCTTCTTACCTCACACCACCAATTTCCTCTTCTTTTTCTTTCCTTCTTGGATAGCCCCAAAGGTGACCCTCGAGGAAACCATTAAAGGAGGAGCGACAACGAGAGGTTATGGTAAGGAAACCCTCTCGTCAAAAGAGGCAGAAGAAAAACCCTCATTCATGGGGATAATTTTCCTAGCCAGCAAGGAACAGCAACGACTGTAGCCAATATTAGGAGAAGAAGAAAACATACCTAGAATGAGCAAGTAGACTTGAAGAAGAAGAAGAAGGCAAGGAACACAAACTCAGCATAAGCGTGAAGAATGCTCGAAATGATACGAGAACAAAGAAATAAATCAAGTACAAGAATAAGGAGTTCAAAATGAAACAACTTTCATTCACATTTCCCTTCGTGTGTAACTCTCGACATTTCATCCCTCGAATTTAATCGCTAAGATGTAGCCATGTCAGCCTTGATCAAAACCAGTGCAAAAGAACGTTTTGCATGATAGGACAATCATGCGATGTTTAAAAACATTAAAAGATATATATATATATATATATATATATGTGTGTATATATATATATATATATATATATATATATATATATATATACGTATATATATATGTACATATATATATATGTATATATATATATATATACATATGTATATATATATATATATATATATGTGGTTAATTCCTTTTCCATACAAGAAAAAACATTAAAAGAGCTTTCATTTGTTGGATAAGAACATCTTTTGAGAAGTATTGGAGCATTCTTGAAAGAGCAAAGAAAATCAAGGTTAAAAGTTTTCAAGAATAAAAGAAAAGATTTAAGAGGCATCTGAATTTCACCATTAAAGGTGTATCATGTTTTATTTTTCTTGTAAAAACTCTTAGAATTTTTGTTTCCTGAGTGTTGGCAAGGTTCTTGGTGTAAATATGTGGAGTTAATTTTTGTTTGGTTAAAGATTAAGATTACACACAAGAATCTTGTAAGTCTATAATCTTGACATTCTCCTGTAGTGAATTTCCTTTTAACTCAGATTGAACAAGTATAAAATCTTCTATAATTTCTTTCATTTTCTTTGCTTGATAATTTTTAATTCTTTAAAAAGTTGAAAAGCTCGTTTAAAACCGTTTAATACACAATTAAAGAAGAGTAAAACCAATTTTAAATCAATTCATACATTTTTGGTTGAAATATTACATTTTTAACAAACATGATAATATATATTATTTAGAATATAGATGAAAGTAGAAAAATATAAATAAAACAACATCTATAAGAGGCAACAAAAATAACATACAACATTGTGTATACACATCTCACATTGTTCAAGATATTATTGTCACAGTTAACAATTAAAAATACATCTTAACTTTATTTATACATGTTTGTTGTTCAAGTAGGAAAAATATCACTTCATTTATATATGTCATCATCATAGGTACGTGGCTCAAGCACAAAAATCTCACTCGAATGAGTAGCATAACATAAAATAGCCAAGGTCTCATCAATTTTTTTTGTTTAAGCTAAAATTATGCTAAACAAAAGAAAGAGATTTAAAATTGGTGATAATCTAGCGCTTAAAAAAAATACTAGAAAATAGAAATCATGCAACATTGCTATTAAGGAAATTTTAGTTAATTAAAAGATGGTGATAATATGTTAAAATAATTTTAAACATTTTAATTGATTAAGTCTTCTATTAAAATAGCTTAAAACCTCAGTCTATAAAACTCTCATCGGTCTAAACATTTTGAGTACCAATTTTTTTAAATTTTTTTAAGAAATCTAAGAAATCATTTTGAGAGTTATTATTGGAGAAAAATAAGTTCTTGATGAAAATCTTAGAGAGCTTTTGAAATTGTACTATTGCTGCATATTGTGTAATAAGGTGATGTTGCTCTCTTTTCTCTATTTCTTTGGTGTGTTTTGGTTTTCGGTTTTTCTGAATAATGATTTTAGAAGGTTTTTTCTTGAGTAGGATGGTAATGAGCCGCCTCCTTTGGCATGTAAAAAGTGGACCGGTTGGGTCTATCCTGAATCGATGCGAGTTAATTTTTCTTTTTCATCCGGCATAATGTTTAGTTCACGAGTACGTGAGTCAGCCCGTGACTTGTATAATTTTTTTTTTTTTTTATAAAATACTAAGGTGTATGATTATAATTACTTTATTTTTATTTAATTAAATTAGTAAGAATATAATTTTTATAACTTCATCTTTTAAAGAGTTAAATATGTTTTTAATCCAAACTTTAAAAATGAATGGATATGATCTATTTAATCCATTTATGTTAAATTTCTTTGATATATTAAATGTATTTCATGTTAGAATTTTACTTGTTTAGACCGTTTGACATATTTGCGCTTCAGTGTCAACTAAGAAACATGTTTGACATATCAAACAAATTTAATATAATTGAATTAGAAAGGTTATATCCATTTACTTTAAAGTTTGAGGACTAAAATATATCAAAATTTCAAAGATGGATGATTTCCAATTTCGCATCAAAGTTGAGACAAACATACTTAATCCTTTTTTAAAATAAGTAACATTCATAATTTTATAATTTCTGATTTTTAGGTACAAGCCTCTTGAAAATAGAATTAAGGTTTAATCATTTAGATAGTCTCTATTTTTGGTGACATTTCTCAAATAGGTCCCTCACTTTTTTTTTTGTCTCAATTGAATTCTTATTTTTGAAAAATTGAGATGATTACGTCCTTGACATTAGTTCCGTACTAACACTGTTAAAGAGAGCGCCACGTGTCAGCTCATAGTTTTTTAAAAAAGTTTAAATATTTTTTTAATTATTTTTATTTTTTATCTATTTTTTTAATCTAAAAAATAAATAAAAATTCCTAAGTGTCAAGTTAACATTGTGCCACATTGCAATGATAGTGTGACTGACACTGATAATGCCACGTGTCATTGTTAGGCCTCGTGTTATTGTATTTGTCTCAATTTGGTCCCTATATATTTATATACATATTTAATAAAACTACGTAATTATTTTTTTTTTTTTTTAATAAATGACAATTTTTTTGTAAAATTTTTAAATTTTGTTTGAATTTGGAGAGGGACAAAATTGTTTAATTTTAAAAAAAATTAGGACTAATTTGAGACAAAATAAAATACAGAGACCAAATTGAAACAAAATAAAAATACAGGGACTAAATTGAGACAAATGCAATGAGATATGGTTTGACAGTGTGACGTGGAGTGACACGTGGCATTGTCAGTGCCATGTCACACTGTCCACTAGTACAAAAATCGTGTATAACGTCGAATATTTTGGGCTTTTAATGACTAATTCGCGAACAATGTCATATTAGGATACATTAAATTGACGTCGAATTTTTTAAATTCGACGTCAAATTAACGTCGAATTTTTTAAATTCGACGTCAAATTATCGTCGAATTTTGTAAATATACAACGTTAACTTAACTTCGAATTTTGTTAATATACAACCTTAATCAATTTTTTTTTTGTTTTTTTTAATTAAGGCTTAAATGCTTACTTCGTCCCCATGTTAAGAGGTGAATTTCTGTTTAGTATCCAGTTTTAAAAATGAAGACATTGGGTCTCTATGTTATGAAAAGTATATGAATAAGGTCCACAAAGAAAGAACAAGTTCAACAAATCATCAAGAAAAAGCTGAACAAGAGAGAGAAAAAGCTGGACAGTAAAAGAGAGAAGAGAAAAAGTACGGTCACATTAGCATGGACTTAACGCCGTTGCTGTCAACTTAACGGACAGGACCTTATTCATACACTTTTCATAACATAGGGACCCAATGTCTTCATTTTTAAAACCGGGTACTAAACAAAAATTCACCTCTTAACATCGCACGAAGTAAGCATTTAAGTCTTTAATTAATTGTGATAATTTTTTACAACTCTACAAGACTTGAAAAGTAGAAAAACACAACAAATTTCAGTTTTTGGTATTTTATAATGCAAGAACTATGAACGTAGTATCAACAACAAACAACAATAACCAACAACAAACAAGTTCAACGAAACAAAAACAAACAAGTTCAACAAAAAACAAAAACAAGTTCAACAAAAAACAAGTTCAACAAATAAGTTCTTCAAAACGAAAACGAAAACTAACCTTCAAATAGAAAACCAACTTACTTTATTTGAGAAACCGATCAAACAGAAGTGGATAACTCGTCTCAAATATCACCTTAGCGAGCTCCCATCTTCAAACAAATGTATGATGAGAAAATCTAGAGACAAGGGAGAGATCTCTAGAGGAAAAATGGTTTAGGAAAAAGGGTTTAGAGAAAATGGTTTAAAATAATGAAAGTTGTTTATAAGAATTATATTTATAGTTTAAACTTTTATTATTAAAAATAACCAAGTCTCAAACACAAAATCAATTCTAAAACATAATTTTCTAAACTCTTATAAATGCTATTGAATTGTTTTTTTATATAGAGGTATCTCAAATACACCCTTTAACATAATTAGATGCTTATAAAGAATGATCTTCCAATACTTTACCATTTATTTGTTATCGATGAGGAAATTAACTACTATTGTACTTGAATGTGAAAGTATAAGAACTGAACCTGAGAGGTAATAAAATTTATTACAGAGGATTAATGTATATGATTGGTATTTTTTTTTATATGTATAGTTAAACGAAGTGTTAGAGTTGAATAATAATTCACAGTCGAAACATTTGGTTTAGCATTATTTTAGTGTTGTTAAAACGGGTCATTCGGCCCAACCCGATCCGGCCCATTACGGATTGACCACTTAGTGAGTCAACATAGCCTGACTTATTTATTAGTGTGCCTAAAAAGTTCAAATTCGGCTCGGCTCATCATGGGTTGGTGGGTTAAATAAGTTGGCTCACTGACTCAGTTAATTACAAGTTTTTTTTTAAATAAAAAAAATTACAATTTTTGTTTGTAATTCAAATTTAAATAATTTCACTTTAAAATGGTATTAAACTTCAAAGACAATTCAAAATAAAAAAATTAACATACAACTCAAATATAATCCAAAAGACGCTGGAATAGGCAAGCCTTTTTATGAAAAATTTATCTTTTCTTCAATATGATTGATAATTTTAGTCCCATGTAAAATAGTACTCCTTCTCTTTCTTAATATGTGACATTTAAAGTTTGATTTTGCAATTCAATAAAAATATTAATTTTCATAATTATTAAGAAAAATAATTTTCAATAATTCCTTTATTATTTTGACATTTTTTTTACAAAGAAAATAACTAAAGTATCAATTGTTTTTTCTCGATGTAATAACTTATCTTCTTTCTTTTGGAATAAAGTTTCAATGTTCAATTTCCACCAAAGAATAACGTGTGCAATAGAGTATTGAATTTTTCTTTTCATTTCAACTAATTTTAAACACTACTTGACACCTAATGTATTATTGTGACTGGGCTTTGAATATTATTACAATCCAAATGTATTTCTATTTTATAAAAGATGTCCATTCAAAGTTTGACATAAATATTAGTTCTACTAATAAAGCTTAATTATATTTTTTATCCTTTAATTTGTTTGAAAATTAATAAATATATGTAATTTTTATTTGATGTAATTAAGTTTGTTAGTTTTTAGAAATGATCTAATTGGTCATTTTCATTAAATTTTCGTTAACTTTAAAAAAATTGTCACTCTCTCAAGTCATTGTCATGCTATGTGATAGTGGTATCAGTAGGGATGGCAACGGGTCGGGTCGGGCACGGATAGTGCCTACCCGCAACCCGACCCGACAAAAAAAAATCCACCCGCTACCCGACCCGCTACCCGCACGGATATCCGCTTAAAAAATATCCGCGGGTATTTTAAAACCCGCGGATATCCACGGATACCCGCAAATATTAAAAAATATATATTTTAATAAATTAATAAAATAAAATTTAAATAAAATGATAAAAAATAATAAAATATAATATAAATTAAATTAAATATAAATTTTAATTAAATTTAATATTGTAAAATATAAATTAATGTTAATTTTAATTAAATTTAACTTAATAAAATATAAATTAAATTTTTATTTTTATTTTTTGCGGGTAGCGGGTATCCGCGGGTACGGATAGTATAATATCCGCACCCGACCCGATTATAAGCGGGTATTAAAATATCCGCTACCCGCGGGTTGCGGGTAGTAAATATTCGCGGGTATCAACTATCCGTCGCGGATTTTATCCGCGGATATCCGCGGGCGCGGATTTTTTTGCCATCCCTAGGTATCAGTATGTGTTTGTAGAGTGTCCCATGTAAGTATTAATGTCACATAATTGTGTTTTGAATTTAGTTTAGTTTCTATATTTAAAATTTTGACTCAATATAAGAAAATAATGTTATTTTTCTCTAAAATTAGATCAAATTAATAACTAAGCTTAATTAGAACTTACATATAATTAATAATTTAAATAATTTTTTAAAATTTATACATCAAATCACTCTTTCTACATTTTGAAACTAGTTTTATTTTCTATATGTTTTTAGTTTAAAAAAAATCCTTCTTTTAAAATTATAATTTTTTTAAAATATTAAAAATGTAAATATAAAATGATACTTGTAATTTTAAAATTTTAATATGTAAACTAATTTAAAAAAAATGCATTTCTTGTTAACTTATTTATAAATTTAATGTGACAAATATATTTATATGTTTTAACTTACTATATAATGAGTTTAATATTATTATATATTCAGCGTTGAGGGCGTGGGAACATTTTGCAGATATATAAATTGAAAAGACGAACAGTAGTACAAAAGAAAATCTATGAACAATACTCTTACAGAGAAAGAAGAGTATCTTAAACTAAAATTACATTTAGATCCTTGTTATAAATAAATAAAATAAGGTGTAAACTAATTCCAAACGAGACACTCTAAATGAAGGATTTCAAAACTTTTTATTTTTTTAAAACACACATTAGTAATATTCAAATGCATAATGATTTTCCAAGAGTGTCTAAGAAGATTGTTTTCAAAATGATAATTAAGTATATATATATATATATATATATATATATATATATATATATAAATGTATTAGTATTATTATTATGAGTGAAAAAAACGTGGCTAATGTTCCATTGGTTTAAAAAGTCTATAAATAGGGTTGTTATATGCAGAGAAGAAAGTGAAGGTTTTGAAGCAATTAGAGGAAATCAATGGCTCCTTTTCTTTTTCTTTTTCTGGTGTTATCTTCTCAGTTGGTAGGTGGAATGAACACAAAGCTTCCATCTCCATCCTATGGTAACCTTATAACCATTCTCAGCATAGACGGAGGTGGTGTAAGAGGTCTCATTCCTGCTGTAGTTCTTAATCACTTGGAAAAATCTCTTCAGGTCAATCACTCTAATAATATATATATACTTTCTTTTCTCAACTATTACTCAACTTCATTTATCTTTAGGATAATGATACTTTGATAACATTTTTTTGACAATATTTTAACACCATCTACGTGTCATTGTGTGATTGGTTCATGATGGTGTTTATGATTATTATTATTGATTGTGGAGTAATTTTGGATCAATCACAGAATAATGACACGTAGATGTTAAAATGTTATCAAGAAAATGTTGTCAAAGTATCATTATCCTTATCTTTTTCTGTACATTCTTCATGACCATCATATATTTTACACACATATATACAAACACATACACACACACACACACACACATATATATATATATATATATATATATATATATATATTGGAAATAGTTTTTCCAAACATTTGGATTAAGGTAATTTTAGAGAGTTTTCTAGAAACTTTGTTAAAATAATACATTGTTATGAGTTAATTGGTTTGCATATTATTAAAAATAAGAAATTAAAGAAATTGCATAAGAGTTTATGTAAATAAGCTTATACATAAATTAATTTTAACCAATGATAGAATTTATTTTATTTTACTTTTCTAAAAGTGCCTGTGCGGAAGTTGTCCAAACAAATAATTACAAACACATAAAAAGATTGGACGAAGCTAGATTGTACCAAAAGTGGGAGGAAAATGAACTAGAGATCACATATGGTCATCTCTATAATTGAATTCAATTATTATATATTATCATTTTATATATCGTTTATATAAAGATGAGTATATATATATATATATATATATATATATATATATATATATATATATATATATATATATTCTTTTGCCCTAATGAAAAAGAATTACAAAGTACACTGTCATAAAACCTGAATGACAACCATAATTTATTTTCCAACAGCATCTGTTTTATAATAAGAAACAAGTATGAGATCATCTATCCTATAATCTTTTTAATTGTTCTATAAGACTCCTTCCTTGACCAATCCCAAAATATGAAAACCTAGTTTTTCATCATCTACTAAACAACCAAATCCAGATCTAAAAATTTAATCAATTCTCACACAGTTTCAAGATTTGAGACTTCATTTTTCTTAAAGCAATATAACACTGTATTCTACGTAGTCACAGGACCATAAAACAGCCAAACAAATCACCTAGGAATACTTGTATTAATTGGTTTCTTTAATGAACAACTAATGTGAAGATTCAACTGTAATTCTCTATATGATGATGCATAATGATGATGATGATGCATAATGATGATGATGATGATGATGATGTGGTTCATGGTTCATATATACTTTTTTCCCTTTAACCCTAGAAGAAAATAAGAAGTTAGTTTGGTTGAGTTGCAGGCATGGGATAAAAGTGCATTGCTAGCAGATTATTTTGATGTGATAGCAGGGACCAGCACAGGAGGACTCATGACTGCTCTGCTATCTGCACCTAACCCACAGGACCCCACTCGTCCTCTCCTCAACACCACTCAAGTCATAGACTTCTATCAAAATTATGGCCCTTCTATCTTCGACCCAAATAGGTATTTCAAATCTATATCATTCTCAATATACTTATATAATCAAAATCACCATGCAGAATATTTTATTCAATATCAGCACTTTACAACGACAGATCTTTCCTTCTCATTCTATAATGTTTCAGTTTTGGTGTTTTTTTTTCTCATGTATATGGTCAATGTGTATGTATACGTAAGCATGCACTTTTAAATGTGTCTTTACACACGTTTTTTTATATGTATGTTTAGTCAAGACTCATGCAGACATTGTTAGGTTATGATATCATAATCTTATGATATTTAAATGTTTATGGTTAGGGTAAAAACCGTTAGAAACATTTGATTAGTTTTGTTTGAAAAACATGTGCAGAGTTTGGGATAATTCATTCCCAGGTCCCAAGTATGATGGCAAGTTCTTGCATAATTTAGCAAGTGAATTACTGCAAAACACACGACTCAGCGAAACACTGACAAATGTTGTGATTCCAACCTTCGACCTTAAGAAACTTCACCCAGTTATCTTCTCAAACTTTCAGGTTAGTAGAATTCATATTATAGTACTGTTTT
>NW_028274524.1:0-37607 GCF_029865625.1 Vigna umbellata
ATAAAAATAAAATACCAGTATTTTCTGATGTCGTTTACTTGTAATTCGTCGTCATAACTGCTCTCAATAACAGGCGACCCGAGCCGTCTTCCATCGCGACTTCAGACCTATCTCCCCGACCTCAAGGACTAACGAGTAAAAACATCGATACTACGCGTAACGATGCACTATACTCAACACGAGCCGAAGTCATTTCATTGGGCGAGACATTCACCTCCTCGCGCAGAAGAAGGTGACACTCGAATCTCAGTCTCACGCGTGAGACTAGCAAAAATGCTCAAAAGACAGACGAAGTTACAAGTAAATAACATAGTGTATGTACCACCTCCAACAGAATAAACGTTCTCAATCACGAATTCGTACTATTCTCAATAATATGTATAAATAAACCAATATTGGATCAAGGAAATAACCAACAATTCTCAATAATTGTTTCAAAATACTCCCGTGGATTCATGCATTATTGCCGAACGCTATTTCCAACTCTGATGCTGTCTGAACGAACGTTCTGGAATCATCACATCACATCAAAGGCCGAACGCTGCCGATGAACACCAAACCTTATTAACCGAGCTCCAAGGACGAACGCTCGAGATCAAGTCTAGTCGTACGTTACCTCAGACGAGTACTTCCTGAGGATTAACATCATCGAGAACGACGCTCACAAACACAATTAAACCAGGTCGAACGTCAAAGATCCAAACCAAACACTTAAAGCGAACGCTCAAGATTGCTACCCAAGAGTTCCATGTTAGGAACGAACGCTTATACCCAACTATATCTCAATACTGAACACTCAAATCAAACACCATTAATCCGGACATGATAAGGACGGACGTTTTGATACTCAGTCGAAGCCCTAAGTCCCTTTGCCGAACGGCATTAAAAGAAGCCTGACCGAACGACATAAATCAGCAGCTAACCGAACGGTGCTTAAATCAAAACTTAACCGAACGCTCAATAGTCACTAATACCCGCTCAAGGTTCAACACTTGAGAATAAGCAACTTAAAAACCGAACGCTCACTTATACCCACAAACGGAACGCTCATTTAGACTCAAAAACCGAACGCTCAATTATACTTAAAAACGAACGTCACTTATACCCAAAGCGAACGCTCACTTCTACCCAAAACCGAACGCTCACTTATACTCAAAACCGGACGCTCACTTATACTTAAAAACCGAACGTTCACTTATACCCAAAACCGAACGCTCACTTATACCCAAAACCGAACGCTCACTTATACTCAAAACCGGACGCTCACTTATACTTAAAAACCGAACGTTCACTTATACCCAAAACCGAACGCTCAGGATTCAAACCTAAACTTCTATTTTTAAGAACGAACGATTGCAATCACTAATACTCAGTACCGAACGCCCAAGATTACTTCTTGTGGATTCCAATTTAGGGACGGACGCTCAAGTTGAAACCTGGATTGCCAATTGCTAACGAACGCTCACAATCATTTGGACGAACGTCTAGAATCCTGGCCGAGCGATTCAATCGAACAGTGTTAAATTCACACTTAACCGGACACTATTAATTTAGGTTTCAACCGAACGGTATTTAAAATAAGCCCTGACCGAACGCTAATATCACTATTACAAACCAAGGACGAACGTTCTAAGTTGGCTGATTCGGGCGGACGCTCAGAACAATAACCGAACGTTCAGAAATTGGACGACCACTATTTGGTCGAGCACTGTTTGAACGGACGTCCAATTTTGATTCACCAAAATTGGACGTACGCGCTTTCTGCAGAAATTCTGCAGAAACGCACCAAAGTCCAGAAAACCCAGAAAACCTCCATTTTCATCCCCTTCTTCCCAGATTTGCATCAAATACAGATTATTTCAACAATTAATGAAATAAATCAAACTCCCCTTACCTCTTGAAGACTTCCATGTAAATTTTGGGATCTAACTCCTCCCAGACGCGCAGATCAAGATCTCCTTGCAACCTCAACAATTCTTCACCTCCTCTCACCAGATGCCCAACCCAGATCCACCTCTCAGGCCTTCTGAAGTTGGTACAGTTCCCATGGGTGCTCTTTGGACGGGGTGTTATCCTAAATGTATTATTACAATATTTTAAATTTTGAATTTTAAAGGGTAAATTTTTGGGATGTTACAGTAAAAGCCAAAAAAATCAATTCGGACGAAAATTTAGTATTTACAGCTACCCCTCTTTACTTAGATTTTACTAGGATTTTACTAGATAATATGACGAAATTTAGTATTGACAGCTATCAAATGTTATTTGCTTTCTCATATTTTACGTGATTACAACAAGGGAACAATTATAAAACTGGTTCCATTCTACCTAGTGTTATTTTGAACTGTGACAAACACTCTTTAAAATATTATAACATATGTAATCCTTGGAAAAATAAAATACCAGTATTTTCTGATGTCGTTTACTTGTAATTCGTCGTCATAACCTGCTCTCAATAACAGGCGACCCGAGCCGTCTTCCATCGCGACTTCAGACCTATCTCCCCGACTCCTCAAGGACTAACGAGTAAAAACATCGATACTACGCGTAACGATGCACTATACTCAACACGAGCCGAAGTCATTTCATTGGGCGAGACATTCACCTCCTCGCGCAGAAGAAGGTGACACTCGAATCTCAGTCTCACGCGTGAGACTAGCAAAAATGCTCAAAAGACAGACGAAGTTACAAGTAAATAACATAGTGTATGTACCACCTCCAACAGAATAAACGTTCTCAATCACGAATTCGTACATATTCTCAATAATATGTATAAATAAACCAATATTGGATCAAGGAAATAACCAACAATTCTCAATAATTGTTTCAAAATACTCCCGTGGATTCATGCATTATTGCCGAACGCTATTTCCAACTCTGATGCTGTCTGAACGAACGTTCTGGAATCAATCATCATCAAAGGCCGAACGCTGCCGATGAACACCAAACCTTATTAACCGAGCTCCAAGGACGAACGCTCGAGATCAAGTCTAGTCGTACGTTACCTCAGACGAGTACTTCCTGAGGATTAACATCATCGAGAACGAACGCTCACAAACACAATTAAACCAAGGTCGAACGTCAAAGATCCAAACCAAACACTTAAAGCCGAACGCTCAAGATTGCTACCAAGAGTTCCATGTTAGGAACGAACGCTTATACCCACTAATATCTCAATACTGAACACTCAAATCAAACACCATTAATCCGGACATGATAAGGACGGACGTTTTGATACTCAGTCGAAGCCCTAAGTCCCTTTGCCGAACGGCATTAAAAGAAGCCTGACCGAACGACATAAATCAGCAGCTAACCGAACGGTGCTTAAATCAAAACTTAACCGAACGCTCAATAGTCACTAATACCCGCTCAAGGTTCAACACTTGAGAATAAGCAACTTAAAAACCGAACGCTCACTTATACCCACAAACGGAACGCTCATTTAGACTCAAAAACCGAACGCTCAATTATACTTAAAAACCGAACGCTCACTTATACCCAAAAGCGAACGCTCACTTCTACCCAAAACCGAACGCTCACTTATACTCAAAACCGGACGCCCACTTATACTTAAAAACCGAACGTTCACTTGTACCCAAAACCGAACGCTCACTTATACCCAAAACCGAACGCTCACTTATACTCAAAACCGGACGCTCACTTATACTTAAAAACCGAACGTTCACTTATACCCAAAACCGAACGCTCAGGATTCAAACCTAAAATTCTATTTTTAAGAACGAACGATTGCATTCACTAATACTCAGTACCGAACGCCCAAGATTACTTCTTGTGGATTCCAATTTAGGGACGGACGCTCAAGTTGAAACCTGGATTGCCAATTGCTAACGAACGCTCACAATCATTTGGACGAACGTCTAGAATCCTAAAATATTATAACATATGTAATCCTTGGATAAAAATAAAATACCAGTATTTTCTGATGTCGTTTACTTGTAATTCGTCGTCATAACCTGCTCTCAATAACAGGCGACCCGAGCCGTCTTCCATCGCGACTTCAGACCTATCTCCCCGACTCCTCAAGGACTAACGAGTAAAAACATCGATACTACGCGTAACGATGCACTATACTCAACACGAGCCGAAGTCATTTCATTGGGCGAGACATTCACCTCCTCGCGCAGAAGAAGGTGACACTCGAATCTCAGTCTCACGCGTGAGACTAGCAAAAATGCTCAAAAGACAGACGAAGTTACAAGTAAATAACATAGTGTATGTACCACCTCCAACAGAATAAACGTTCTCAATCACGAATTCGTACATATTCTCAATAATATGTATAAATAAACCAATATTGGATCAAGGAAATAACCAACAATTCTCAATAATTGTTTCAAAATACTCCCGTGGATTCATGCATTATTGCCGAACGCTATTTCCAACTCTGATGCTGTCTGAACGAACGTTCTGGAATCAATCATCATCAAAGGCCGAACGCTGCCGATGAACACCAAACCTTATTAACCGAGCCCAAGGACGAACGCTCGAGATCAAGTCTAGTCGTACGTTACCTCAGACGAGTACTTCCTGAGGATTAACATCATCGAGAACGAACGCTCACAAACACAATTAAACCAAGGTCGAACGTCAAAGATCCAAACCAAACACTTAAAGCCGAACGCTCAAGATTGCTACCCAAGAGTTCCATGTTAGGAACGAACGCTTATACCCACTAATATCTCAATACTGAACACTCAAATCAAACACCATTAATCCGGACATGATAAGGACGGACGTTTTGATACTCAGTCGAAGCCCTAAGTCCCTTTGCCGAACGGCATTAAAAGAAGCCTGACCGAACGACATAAATCAGCAGCTAACCGAACGGTGCTTAAATCAAAACTTAACCGAACGCTCAATAGTCACTAATACCCGCTCAAGGTTCAACACTTGAGAATAAGCAACTTAAAAACCGAACGCTCACTTATACCCACAAACGGAACGCTCATTTAGACTCAAAAACCGAACGCTCAATTATACTTAAAAACCGAACGCTCACTTATACCCAAAGCGAACGCTCACTTATACCCAAAACCGAACGCTCACTTATACTCAAAACCGGACGCTCACTTATACTTAAAAACCGAACGTTCACTTATACCCAAAACCGAACGCTCACTTATACCCAAAACCGAACGCTCACTTATACTCAAAACCGGACGCTCACTTATACTTAAAAACCGAACGTTCACTTATACCCAAAACCGAACGCTCAGGATTCAAACCTAAACTTCTATTTTTAAGAACGAACGATTGCAATCACTAATACTCAGTACCGAACGCCCAAGATTACTTCTTGTGGATTCCAATTTAGGGACGGACGCTCAAGTTGAAACCTGGATTGCCAATTGCTAACGAACGCTCACAATCATTTGGACGAACGTCTAGAATCCTGGCCGAGCGATTCAATCGAACAGTGTTAAATTCACACTTAACCGGACACTATTAATTTAGGTTTCAACCGAACGGTATTTAAAATAAGCCCTGACCGAACGCTAATATCACTATTACAAACCAAGGACGAACGTTCTAAGTTGGCTGATTCGGGCGGACGCTCAGAACAATAACCGAACGTTCAGAAATTGGACGACCACTATTTGGTCGAGCACTGTTTGAACGGACGTCCAATTTTGATTCACCAAAATTGGACGTACGCGCTTTCTGCAGAAATTCTGCAGAAACGCACCAAAGTCCAGAAAACCCAGAAAACCTCCATTTTCATCCCCTTCTTCCCAGATTTGCATCAAATACAGATTATTTCAACAATTAATGAAATAAATCAAACTCCCCTTACCTCTTGAAGACTTCCATGTAAATTTTGGGATCTAACTCCTCCCAGACGCGCAGATCAAGATCTCCTTGCAACCTCAACAATTCTTCACCTCCTCTCACCAGATGCCCAACCCAGATCCACCTCTCAGGCCTTCTGAAGTTGGTACAGTTCCCATGGGTGCTCTTTGGACGGGGTGTTATCCTAAATGTATTATTACAATATTTTAAATTTTGAATTTTAAAGGGTAAATTTTTGGGATGTTACAGTAAAAGCCAAAAAATCAATTCGGACGAAAATTTAGTATTTACAGCTACCCCTCTTTACTTAGATTTTACTAGGATTTTACTAGATAATATGACGAAATTTAGTATTGACAGCTATCAAATGTTATTTGCTTTCTCATATTTTACGTGATTACAACAAGGGAACAATTATAAAACTGGTTCCATTCTACCTAGTGTTATTTTGAACTGTGACAAACACTCTTTAAAATATTATAACATATGTAATCCTTGGATAAAAATAAAATACCAGTATTTTCTGATGTCGTTTACTTGTAATTCGTCGTCATAACCTGCTCTCAATAACAGGCGACCCGAGCCGTCTTCCATCGCGACTTCAGACCTATCTCCCCGACTCCTCAAGGACTAACGAGTAAAAACATCGATACTACGCGTAACGATGCACTATACTCAACACGAGCCGAAGTCATTTCATTGGGCGAGACATTCACCTCCTCGCGCAGAAGAAGGTGACACTCGAATCTCAGTCTCACGCGTGAGACTAGCAAAAATGCTCAAAAGACAGACGAAGTTACAAGTAAATAACATAGTGTATGTACCACCTCCAACAGAATAAACGTTCTCAATCACGAATTCGTACATATTCTCAATAATATGTATAAATAAACCAATATTGGATCAAGGAAATAACCAACAATTCTCAATAATTGTTTCAAAATACTCCCGTGGATTCATGCATTATTGCCGAACGCTATTTCCAACTCTGATGCTGTCTGAACGAACGTTCTGGAATCAATCATCATCAAAGGCCGAACGCTGCCGATGAACACCAAACCTTATTAACCGAGCTCCAAGGACGAACGCTCGAGATCAAGTCTAGTCGTACGTTACCTCAGACGAGTACTTCCTGAGGATTAACATCATCGAGAACGAACGCTCACAAACACAATTAAACCAAGGTCGAACGTCAAAGATCCAAACCAAACACTTAAAGCCGAACGCTCAAGATTGCTACCCAAGAGTTCCATGTTAGGAACGAACGCTTATACCCACTAATATCTCAATACTGAACACTCAAATCAAACACCATTAATCCGGACATGATAAGGACGGACGTTTTGATACTCAGTCGAAGCCCTAAGTCCCTTTGCCGAACGGCATTAAAAGAAGCCTGACCGAACGACATAAATCAGCAGCTAACCGAACGGTGCTTAAATCAAAACTTAACCGAACGCTCAATAGTCACTAATACCCGCTCAAGGTTCAACACTTGAGAATAAGCAACTTAAAAACCGAACGCTCACTTATACCCACAAACGGAACGCTCATTTAGACTCAAAAACCGAACGCTCAATTATACTTAAAAACCGAACGCTCACTTATACCCAAAAGCGAACGCTCACTTCTACCCAAAACCGAACGCTCACTTATACTCAAAACCGGACGCCCACTTATACTTAAAAACCGAACGTTCACTTATACCCAAAACCGAACGCTCACTTATACCCAAAACCGAACGCTCACTTATACTCAAAACCGGACGCTCACTTATACTTAAAAACCGAACGTTCACTTATACCCAAAACCGAACGCTCAGGATTCAAACCTAAAATTCTATTTTTAAGAACGAACGATTGCATTCACTAATACTCAGTACCGAACGCCCAAGATTACTTCTTGTGGATTCCAATTTAGGGACGGACGCTCAAGTTGAAACCTGGATTGCCAATTGCTAACGAACGCTCACAATCATTTGGACGAACGTCTAGAATCCTAAAAATTATAACATATGTAATCCTTGGATAAAAATAAAATACCAGTATTTTCTGATGTCGTTTACTTGTAATTCGTCGTCATAACCTGCTCTCAATAACAGGCGACCCGAGCCGTCTTCCATCGCGACTTCAGACCTATCTCCCCGACTCCTCAAGGACTAACGAGTAAAAACATCGATACTACGCGTAACGATGCACTATACTCAACACGAGCCGAAGTCATTTCATTGGGCGAGACATTCACCTCCTCGCGCAGAAGAAGGTGACACTCGAATCTCAGTCTCACGCGTGAGACTAGCAAAAATGCTCAAAAGACAGACGAAGTTACAAGTAAATAACATAGTGTATGTACCACCTCCAACAGAATAAACGTTCTCAATCACGAATTCGTACATATTCTCAATAATATGTATAAATAAACCAATATTGGATCAAGGAAATAACCAACAATTCTCAATAATTGTTTCAAAATACTCCCGTGGATTCATGCATTATTGCCGAACGCTATTTCCAACTCTGATGCTGTCTGAACGAACGTTCTGGAATCAATCATCATCAAAGGCCGAACGCTGCCGATGAACACCAAACCTTATTAACCGAGCTCCAAGGACGAACGCTCGAGATCAAGTCTAGTCGTACGTTACCTCAGACGAGTACTTCCTGAGGATTAACATCATCGAGAACGAACGCTCACAAACACAATTAAACCAAGGTCGAACGTCAAAGATCCAAACCAAACACTTAAAGCCGAACGCTCAAGATTGCTACCCAAGAGTTCCATGTTAGGAACGAACGCTTATACCCACTAATATCTCAATACTGAACACTCAAATCAAACACCATTAATCCGGACATGATAAGGACGGACGTTTTGATACTCAGTCGAAGCCCTAAGTCCCTTTGCCGAACGGCATTAAAAGAAGCCTGACCGAACGACATAAATCAGCAGCTAACCGAACGGTGCTTAAATCAAAACTTAACCGAACGCTCAATAGTCACTAATACCCGCTCAAGGTTCAACACTTGAGAATAAGCAACTTAAAAACCGAACGCTCACTTATACCCACAAACGGAACGCTCATTTAGACTCAAAAACCGAACGCTCAATTATACTTAAAAACCGAACGCTCACTTATACCCAAAAGCGAACGCTCACTTCTACCCAAAACCGAACGCTCACTTATACTCAAAACCGGACGCCCACTTATACTTAAAAACCGAACGTTCACTTGTACCCAAAACCGAACGCTCACTTATACCCAAAACCGAACGCTCACTTATACTCAAAACCGGACGCTCACTTATACTTAAAAACCGAACGTTCACTTATACCCAAAACCGAACGCTCAGGATTCAAACCTAAAATTCTATTTTTAAGAACGAACGATTGCATTCACTAATACTCAGTACCGAACGCCCAAGATTACTTCTTGTGGATTCCAATTTAGGGACGGACGCTCAAGTTGAAACCTGGATTGCCAATTGCTAACGAACGCTCACAATCATTTGGACGAACGTCTAGAATCCTAAAATATTATAACATATGTAATCCTTGGATAAAAATAAAATACCAGTATTTTCTGATGTCGTTTACTTGTAATTCGTCGTCATAACCTGCTCTCAATAACAGGCGACCCGAGCCGTCTTCCATCGCGACTTCAGACCTATCTCCCCGACTCCTCAAGGACTAACGAGTAAAAACATCGATACTACGCGTAACGATGCACTATACTCAACACGAGCCGAAGTCATTTCATTGGGCGAGACATTCACCTCCTCGCGCAGAAGAAGGTGACACTCGAATCTCAGTCTCACGCGTGAGACTAGCAAAAATGCTCAAAAGACAGACGAAGTTACAAGTAAATAACATAGTGTATGTACCACCTCCAACAGAATAAACGTTCTCAATCACGAATTCGTACATATTCTCAATAATATGTATAAATAAACCAATATTGGATCAAGGAAATAACCAACAATTCTCAATAATTGTTTCAAAATACTCCCGTGGATTCATGCATTATTGCCGAACGCTATTTCCAACTCTGATGCTGTCTGAACGAACGTTCTGGAATCAATCATCATCAAAGGCCGAACGCTGCCGATGAACACCAAACCTTATTAACCGAGCTCCAAGGACGAACGCTCGAGATCAAGTCTAGTCGTACGTTACCTCAGACGAGTACTTCCTGAGGATTAACATCATCGAGAACGAACGCTCACAAACACAATTAAACCAAGGTCGAACGTCAAAGATCCAAACCAAACACTTAAAGCCGAACGCTCAAGATTGCTACCCAAGAGTTCCATGTTAGGAACGAACGCTTATACCCACTAATATCTCAATACTGAACACTCAAATCAAACACCATTAATCCGGACATGATAAGGACGGACGTTTTGATACTCAGTCGAAGCCCTAAGTCCCTTTGCCGAACGCATTAAAAGAAGCCTGACCGAACGACATAAATCAGCAGCTAACCGAACGGTGCTTAAATCAAAACTTAACCGAACGCTCAATAGTCACTAATACCCGCTCAAGGTTCAACACTTGAGAATAAGCAACTTAAAACCGAACGCTCACTTATACCCACAAACGGAACGCTCATTTAGACTCAAAAACCGAACGCTCAATTATACTTAAAAACCGAACGCTCACTTATACCCAAAAGCGAACGCTCACTTCTACCCAAAACCGAACGCTCACTTATACTCAAAACCGGACGCTCACTTATACTTAAAAACCGAACGTTCACTTATACCCAAAACCGAACGCTCACTTATACCCAAAACCGAACGCTCACTTATACTCAAAACCGGACGCTCACTTATACTTAAAAACCGAACGTTCACTTATACCCAAAACCGAACGCTCAGGATTCAAACCTAAACTTCTATTTTTAAGAACGAACGATGCAATCACTAATACTCAGTACCGAACGCCCAAGATTACTTCTTGTGGATTCCAATTTAGGGACGGACGCTCAAGTTGAAACCTGGATTGCCAATTGCTAACGAACGCTCACAATCATTTGGACGAACGTCTAGAATCCTGGCCGAGCGATTCAATCGAACAGTGTTAAATTCACACTTAACCGGACACTATTAATTTAGGTTTCAACCGAACGGTATTTAAAATAAGCCCTGACCGAACGCTAATATCACTATTACAAACCAAGGACGAACGTTCTAAGTTGGCTGATTCGGGCGGACGCTCAGAACAATAACCGAACGTTCAGAAATTGGACGACCACTATTTGGTCGAGCACTGTTTGAACGGACGTCCAATTTTGATTCACCAAAATTGGACGTACGCGCTTTCTGCAGAAATTCTGCAGAAACGCACCAAAGTCCAGAAAACCCAGAAAACCTCCATTTTCATCCCCTTCTTCCAGATTTGCATCAAATACAGATTATTTCAACAATTAATGAAATAAATCAAACTCCCTTACCTCTTGAAGACTTCCATGTAAATTTTGGGATCTAACTCCTCCCAGACGCGCAGATCAAGATCTCCTTGCAACCTCAACAATTCTTCACCTCCTCTCACCAGATGCCCAACCCAGATCCACCTCTCAGGCCTTCTGAAGTTGGTACAGTTCCCATGGGTGCTCTTTGGACGGGGTGTTATCCTAAATGTATTATTACAATATTTTAAATTTTGAATTTTAAAGGGTAAATTTTTGGGATGTTACAGTAAAAGCCAAAAAAATCAATTCGGACGAAAATTTAGTATTTACAGCTACCCCTTTACTTAGATTTTACTAGGATTTTACTAGATAATATGACGAAATTTAGTATTGACAGCTATCAAATGTTATTTGCTTTCTCATATTTTACGTGATTACAACAAGGGAACAATTATAAAACTGGTTCCTTCTACCTAGTGTTATTTTGAACTGTGACAAACACTCTTTAAAATATTATAACATATGTAATCCTTGGAAAAATAAAATACCAGTATTTTCTGATGTCGTTTACTTGTAATTCGTCGTCATAACCTGCTCTCAATAACAGGCGACCCGAGCCGTCTTCCATCGCGACTTCAGACCTATCTCCCCGACTCCTCAAGGACTAACGAGTAAAAACATCGATACTACGCGTAACGATGCACTATACTCAACACGAGCCGAAGTCATTTCATTGGGCGAGACATTCACCTCCTCGCGCAGAAGAAGGTGACACTCGAATCTCAGTCTCACGCGTGAGACTAGCAAAATGCTCAAAAGACAGACGAAGTTACAAGTAAATAACATAGTGTATGTACCACCTCCAACAAATAAACGTTCTCAATCACGAATTCGTACATATTCTCAATAATATGTAAAATAAACCAATATTGGATCAAGGAAATAACCAACAATTCTCAATAATTGTTTTCAAAATACTCCGTGGATTCATGCATTATTGCCGAACGCTATTTCCAACTCTGATGCTGTCTGAACGAACGTTTGGAATCAATCATCATCAAAGGCCGAACGCTGCCGATGAACACCAAACCTTATTAACCGAGCCCAAGGACGAACGCTCGAGATCAAGTCTAGTCGTACGTTACCTCAGACGAGTACTTCCTGAGGATTAACATCATCGAGAACGAACGCTCACAAACACAATTAAACCAAGGTCGAACGTCAAAGATCCAAACCAAAACACTTAAAGCCGAACGCTCAAGATTGCTACCCAAGAGTTCCATGTTAGGAACGAACGCTTATACCCACTAATATCTCAATACTGAACACTCAAATCAAACACCATTAATCCGGACATGATAAGGACGGACGTTTTGATACTCAGTCGAAGCCCTAAGTCCCTTTGCCGAACGGCATTAAAAGAAGCCTGACCGAACGACATAAAATCAGCAGCTAACCGAACGGTGCTTAAATCAAAACTTAACCGAACGCTCAATAGTCACTAATACCCGCTCAGGTTCAACACTTGAGAATAAGCAACTTAAAAAACCGAACGCTCACTTATAACGCTCATTTAGACTCAAAAACCGAACGCTCAATTATACTTAAAAACCGAACGCCTCACTTATACCCAAAAGCGAACGCTCACTACCAAAACCGAACGCTCACTTATACTCAAAACCGGAACGCTCACTTATACTTAAAAAACCGAACTCACTTACCCAAAACCGAACGCTCACTTATACCCAAAAACCGAACGTCACTTATACTCAAAACCGGACGCTCACTTATACTTATAAAAACCGAACGTTCACTATACCCAAAACCGAACGCTCAGGATTCAAACCTAAACTTCTATTTTTAAGAACGAACGATTGCAATCACTAATACTCAGTACCGAACGCCCAAGATTACTTCTTGTGGATTCCAATTTAGGGACGGACGCTCAAGTTGAAACCTGGATTGCCAATTGCTAACGAACGCTCACAATCATTTGGACGAACGTCTAGAATCCTGGCCGAGCGATTCAATCGAACAGTGTTAAATTCACACTTAACCGGACACTATTAATTTAGGTTTCAACCGAACGGTATTTAAAATAAGCCCTGACCGAACGCTAATATCACTATTACAAACCAAGGACGAACGTTCTAAGTTGGCTGATTCGGGCGGACGCTCAGAACAATAACCGAACGTTCAGAAATTGGACGACCACTATTTGGTCGAGCACTGTTTGAACGGACGTCCAATTTTGATTCACCAAAATTGGACGTACGCGCTTTCTGCAGAAATTCTGCAGAAACGCACCAAAGTCCAGAAAACCCAGAAAACCTCCATTTTCATCCCCTTCTTCCCAGATTTGCATCAAATACAGATTATTTCAACAATTAATGAAATAAATCAAACTCCCCTTACCTCTTGAAGACTTCCATGTAAATTTTGGGATCTAACTCCTCCCAGACGCGCAGATCAAGATCTCCTTGCAACCTCAACAATTCTTCACCTCCTCTCACCAGATGCCCAACCCAGATCCACCTCTCAGGCCTTCTGAAGTTGGTACAGTTCCCATGGGTGCTCTTTGGACGGGGTGTTATCCTAAATGTATTATTACAATATTTTAAATTTTGAATTTTAAAGGGTAAATTTTTGGGATGTTACAGTAAAAGCCAAAAAAATCAATTCGGACGAAAATTTAGTATTTACAGCTACCCCTCTTTACTTAGATTTTACTAGGATTTTACTAGATAATATGACGAAATTTAGTATTGACAGCTATCAAATGTTATTTGCTTTCTCATATTTTACGTGATTACAACAAGGGAACAATTATAAAACTGGTTCCATTCTACCTAGTGTTATTTTGAACTGTGACAAACACTCTTTAAAATATTATAACATATGTAATCCTTGGATAAAAATAAAATACCAGTATTTTCTGATGTCGTTTACTTGTAATTCGTCGTCATAACCTGCTCTCAATAACAGGCGACCCGAGCCGTCTTCCATCGCGACTTCAGACCTATCTCCCCGACTCCTCAAGGACTAACGAGTAAAAACATCGATACTACGCGTAACGATGCACTATACTCAACACGAGCCGAAGTCATTTCATTGGGCGAGACATTCACCTCCTCGCGCAGAAGAAGGTGACACTCGAATCTCAGTCTCACGCGTGAGACTAGCAAAAATGCTCAAAAGACAGACGAAGTTACAAGTAAATAACATAGTGTATGTACCACCTCCAACAGAATAAACGTTCTCAATCACGAATTCGTACATATTCTCAATAATATGTATAAATAAACCAATATTGGATCAAGGAAATAACCAACAATTCTCAATAATTGTTTCAAAATACTCCCGTGGATTCATGCATTATTGCCGAACGCTATTTCCAACTCTGATGCTGTCTGAACGAACGTTCTGGAATCAATCATCATCAAAGGCCGAACGCTGCCGATGAACACCAAACCTTATTAACCGAGCTCCAAGGACGAACGCTCGAGATCAAGTCTAGTCGTACGTTACCTCAGACGAGTACTTCCTGAGGATTAACATCATCGAGAACGAACGCTCACAAACACAATTAAACCAAGGTCGAACGTCAAAGATCCAAACCAAACACTTAAAGCCGAACGCTCAAGATTGCTACCCAAGAGTTCCATGTTAGGAACGAACGCTTATACCCACTAATATCTCAATACTGAACACTCAAATCAAACACCATTAATCCGGACATGATAAGGACGGACGTTTTGATACTCAGTCGAAGCCCTAAGTCCCTTTGCCGAACGGCATTAAAAGAAGCCTGACCGAACGACATAAATCAGCAGCTAACCGAACGGTGCTTAAATCAAAACTTAACCGAACGCTCAATAGTCACTAATACCCGCTCAAGGTTCAACACTTGAGAATAAGCAACTTAAAAACCGAACGCTCACTTATACCCACAAACGGAACGCTCATTTGACTCAAAAACCGAACGCTCAATTATACTTAAAAACCGAACGCTCACTTATACCCAAAAGCGAACGCTCACTTATACCCAAAACCGAACGCTCACTTATACTCAAAACCGGACGCTCACTTATACTTAAAAACCGAACGTTCACTTATACCCAAAACCGAACGCTCACTTATACCCAAAACCGAACGCTCACTTATACTCAAAACCGGACGCTCACTTATACTTAAAAACCGAACGTTCACTTATACCCAAAACCGAACGCTCAGGATTCAAACCTAAACTTCTATTTTTAAGAACGAACGATTGCAATCACTAATACTCAGTACCGAACGCCCAAGATTACTTCTTGTGGATTCCAATTTAGGGACGGACGCTCAAGTTGAAACCTGGATTGCCAATTGCTAACGAACGCTCACAATCATTTGGACGAACGTCTAGAATCCTGGCCGAGCGATTCAATCGAACAGTGTTAAATTCACACTTAACCGGACACTATTAATTTAGGTTTCAACCGAACGGTATTTAAAATAAGCCCTGACCGAACGCTAATATCACTATTACAAACCAAGGACGAACGTTCTAAGTTGGCTGATTCGGGCGGACGCTCAGAACAATAACCGAACGTTCAGAAATTGGACGACCACTATTTGGTCGAGCACTGTTTGAACGGACGTCCAATTTTGATTCACCAAAATTGGACGTACGCGCTTTCTGCAGAAATTCTGCAGAAACGCACCAAAGTCCAGAAAACCCAGAAAACCTCCATTTTCATCCCCTTCTTCCCAGATTTGCATCAAATACAGATTATTTCAACAATTAATGAAATAAATCAAACTCCCCTTACCTCTTGAAGACTTCCATGTAAATTTTGGGATCTAACTCCTCCCAGACGCGCAGATCAAGATCTCCTTGCAACCTCAA
Organism: Vigna umbellata; assembly: GCF_029865625.1. Lineage (NCBI taxonomy): Eukaryota > Viridiplantae > Streptophyta > Magnoliopsida > Fabales > Fabaceae > Vigna > Vigna umbellata. The sequence continues at coordinate 16,110 of NW_028274524.1, forward strand.
CAATTCTTCACCTCCTCTCACCAGATGCCCAACCCAGATCCACCTCTCAGGCCTTCTGAAGTTGGTACAGTTCCCATGGGTGCTCTTTGGACGGGGTGTTATCCTAAATGTATTATTACAATATTTTAAATTTTGAATTTTAAAGGGTAAATTTTTGGGATGTTACAGTAAAAGCCAAAAAAATCAATTCGGACGAAAATTTAGTATTTACAGCTACCCCTCTTTACTTAGATTTTACTAGGATTTTACTAGATAATATGACGAAATTTAGTATTGACAGCTATCAAATGTTATTTGCTTTCTCATATTTTACGTGATTACAACAAGGGAACAATTATAAAACTGGTTCCATTCTACCTAGTGTTATTTTGAACTGTGACAAACACTCTTTAAAATATTATAACATATGTAATCCTTGGATAAAAATAAAATACCAGTATTTTCTGATGTCGTTTACTTGTAATTCGTCGTCATAACCTGCTCTCAATAACAGGCGACCCGAGCCGTCTTCCATCGCGACTTCAGACCTATCTCCCCGACTCCTCAAGGACTAACGAGTAAAAACATCGATACTACGCGTAACGATGCACTATACTCAACACGAGCCGAAGTCATTTCATTGGGCGAGACATTCACCTCCTCGCGCAGAAGAAGGTGACACTCGAATCTCAGTCTCACGCGTGAGACTAGCAAAAATGCTCAAAAGACAGACGAAGTTACAAGTAAATAACATAGTGTATGTACCACCTCCAACAGAATAAACGTTCTCAATCACGAATTCGTACATATTCTCAATAATATGTATAAATAAACCAATATTGGATCAAGGAAATAACCAACAATTCTCAATAATTGTTTCAAAATACTCCCGTGGATTCATGCATTATTGCCGAACGCTATTTCCAACTCTGATGCTGTCTGAACGAACGTTCTGGAATCAATCATCATCAAAGGCCGAACGCTGCCGATGAACACCAAACCTTATTAACCGAGCTCCAAGGACGAACGCTCGAGATCAAGTCTAGTCGTACGTTACCTCAGACGAGTACTTCCTGAGGATTAACATCATCGAGAACGAACGCTCACAAACACAATTAAACCAAGGTCGAACGTCAAAGATCCAAACCAAACACTTAAAGCCGAACGCTCAAGATTGCTACCCAAGAGTTCCATGTTAGGAACGAACGCTTATACCCACTAATATCTCAATACTGAACACTCAAATCAAACACCATTAATCCGGACATGATAAGGACGGACGTTTTGATACTCAGTCGAAGCCCTAAGTCCCTTTGCCGAACGGCATTAAAAGAAGCCTGACCGAACGACATAAATCAGCAGCTAACCGAACGGTGCTTAAATCAAAACTTAACCGAACGCTCAATAGTCACTAATACCCGCTCAAGGTTCAACACTTGAGAATAAGCAACTTAAAAACCGAACGCTCACTTATACCCACAAACGGAACGCTCATTTTGACTCAAAAACCGAACGCTCAATTATACTTAAAAACCGAACGCTCACTTATACCCAAAAGCGAACGCTCACTTATACCCAAAACCGAACGCTCACTTATACTCAAAACCGGACGCTCACTTATACTTAAAAACCGAACGTTCACTTATACCCAAAACCGAACGCTCACTTATACCCAAAACCGAACGCTCACTTATACTCAAAACCGGACGCTCACTTATACTTAAAAACCGAACGTTCACTTATACCCAAAACCGAACGCTCAGGATTCAAACCTAAACTTCTATTTTTAAGAACGAACGATTGCAATCACTAATACTCAGTACCGAACGCCCAAGATTACTTCTTGTGGATTCCAATTTAGGGACGGACGCTCAAGTTGAAACCTGGATTGCCAATTGCTAACGAACGCTCACAATCATTTGGACGAACGTCTAGAATCCTGGCCGAGCGATTCAATCGAACAGTGTTAAATTCACACTTAACCGGACACTATTAATTTAGGTTTCAACCGAACGGTATTTAAAATAAGCCCTGACCGAACGCTAATATCACTATTACAAACCAAGGACGAACGTTCTAAGTTGGCTGATTCGGGCGGACGCTCAGAACAATAACCGAACGTTCAGAAATTGGACGACCACTATTTGGTCGAGCACTGTTTGAACGGACGTCCAATTTTGATTCACCAAAATTGGACGTACGCGCTTTCTGCAGAAATTCTGCAGAAACGCACCAAAGTCCAGAAAACCCAGAAAACCTCCATTTTCATCCCCTTCTTCCCAGATTTGCATCAAATACAGATTATTTCAACAATTAATGAAATAAATCAAACTCCCCTTACCTCTTGAAGACTTCCATGTAAATTTTGGGATCTAACTCCTCCCAGACGCGCAGATCAAGATCTCCTTGCAACCTCAACAATTCTTCACCTCCTCTCACCAGATGCCCAACCCAGATCCACCTCTCAGGCCTTCTGAAGTTGGTACAGTTCCCATGGGTGCTCTTTGGACGGGGTGTTATCCTAAATGTATTATTACAATATTTTAAATTTTGAATTTTAAAGGGTAAATTTTTGGGATGTTACAGTAAAAGCCAAAAAAATCAATTCGGACGAAAATTTAGTATTTACAGCTACCCCTCTTTACTTAGATTTTACTAGGATTTTACTAGATAATATGACGAAATTTAGTATTGACAGCTATCAAATGTTATTTGCTTTCTCATATTTTACGTGATTACAACAAGGGAACAATTATAAAACTGGTTCCATTCTACCTAGTGTTATTTTGAACTGTGACAAACACTCTTTAAAATATTATAACATATGTAATCCTTGGATAAAAATAAAATACCAGTATTTTCTGATGTCGTTTACTTGTAATTCGTCGTCATAACCTGCTCTCAATAACAGGCGACCCGAGCCGTCTTCCATCGCGACTTCAGACCTATCTCCCCGACTCCTCAAGGACTAACGAGTAAAAACATCGATACTACGCGTAACGATGCACTATACTCAACACGAGCCGAAGTCATTTCATTGGGCGAGACATTCACCTCCTCGCGCAGAAGAAGGTGACACTCGAATCTCAGTCTCACGCGTGAGACTAGCAAAAATGCTCAAAAGACAGACGAAGTTACAAGTAAATAACATAGTGTATGTACCACCTCCAACAGAATAAACGTTCTCAATCACGAATTCGTACATATTCTCAATAATATGTATAAATAAACCAATATTGGATCAAGGAAATAACCAACAATTCTCAATAATTGTTTCAAAATACTCCCGTGGATTCATGCATTATTGCCGAACGCTATTTCCAACTCTGATGCTGTCTGAACGAACGTTCTGGAATCAATCATCATCAAAGGCCGAACGCTGCCGATGAACACCAAACCTTATTAACCGAGCTCCAAGGACGAACGCTCGAGATCAAGTCTAGTCGTACGTTACCTCAGACGAGTACTTCCTGAGGATTAACATCATCGAGAACGAACGCTCACAAACACAATTAAACCAAGGTCGAACGTCAAAGATCCAAACCAACACTTAAAGCCGAACGCTCAAGATTGCTACCCAAGAGTTCCATGTTAGGAACGAACGCTTATACCCACTAATATCTCAATACTGAACACTCAAATCAAACACCATTAATCCGGACATGATAAGGACGGACGTTTTGATACTCAGTCGAAGCCCTAAGTCCCTTTGCCGAACGGCATTAAAAGAAGCCTGACCGAACGACATAAATCAGCAGCTAACCGAACGGTGCTTAAATCAAAACTTAACCGAACGCTCAATAGTCACTAATACCCGCTCAAGGTTCAACACTTGAGAATAAGCAACTTAAAAACCGAACGCTCACTTATACCCACAAACGGAACGCTCATTTAGACTCAAAAACCGAACGCTCAATTATACTTAAAAACCGAACGCTCACTTATACCCAAAAGCGAACGCTCACTTCTACCCAAAACCGAACGCTCACTTATACTCAAAACCGGACGCTCACTTATACTTAAAAACCGAACGTTCACTTATACCCAAAACCGAACGCTCACTTATACCCAAAACCGAACGCTCACTTATACTCAAAACCGGACGCTCACTTATACTTAAAAACCGAACGTTCACTTATACCCAAAACCGAACGCTCAGGATTCAAACCTAAACTTCTATTTTTAAGAACGAACGATTGCAATCACTAATACTCAGTACCGAACGCCCAAGATTACTTCTTGTGGATTCCAATTTAGGGACGGACGCTCAAGTTGAAACCTGGATTGCCAATTGCTAACGAACGCTCACAATCATTTGGACGAACGTCTAGAATCCTGGCCGAGCGATTCAATCGAACAGTGTTAAATTCACACTTAACCGGACACTATTAATTTAGGTTTCAACCGAACGGTATTTAAAATAAGCCCTGACCGAACGCTAATATCACTATTACAAACCAAGGACGAACGTTCTAAGTTGGCTGATTCGGGCGGACGCTCAGAACAATAACCGAACGTTCAGAAATTGGACGACCACTATTTGGTCGAGCACTGTTTGAACGGACGTCCAATTTTGATTCACCAAAATTGGACGTACGCGCTTTCTGCAGAAATTCTGCAGAAACGCACCAAAGTCCAGAAAACCCAGAAAACCTCCATTTTCATCCCCTTCTTCCCAGATTTGCATCAAATACAGATTATTTCAACAATTAATGAAATAAATCAAACTCCCCTTACCTCTTGAAGACTTCCATGTAAATTTTGGGATCTAACTCCTCCCAGACGCGCAGATCAAGATCTCCTTGCAACCTCAACAATTCTTCACCTCCTCTCACCAGATGCCCAACCCAGATCCACCTCTCAGGCCTTCTGAAGTTGGTACAGTTCCCATGGGTGCTCTTTGGACGGGGTGTTATCCTAAATGTATTATTACAATATTTTAAATTTTGAATTTTAAAGGGTAAATTTTTGGGATGTTACAGTAAAAGCCAAAAAAATCAATTCGGACGAAAATTTAGTATTTACAGCTACCCCTCTTTACTTAGATTTTACTAGGATTTTACTAGATAATATGACGAAATTTAGTATTGACAGCTATCAAATGTTATTTGCTTTCTCATATTTTACGTGATTACAACAAGGGAACAATTATAAAACTGGTTCCATTCTACCTAGTGTTATTTTGAACTGTGACAAACACTCTTTAAAATATTATAACATATGTAATCCTTGGATAAAAATAAAATACCAGTATTTTCTGATGTCGTTTACTTGTAATTCGTCGTCATAACCTGCTCTCAATAACAGGCGACCCGAGCCGTCTTCCATCGCGACTTCAGACCTATCTCCCCGACTCCTCAAGGACTAACGAGTAAAAACATCGATACTACGCGTAACGATGCACTATACTCAACACGAGCCGAAGTCATTTCATTGGGCGAGACATTCACCTCCTCGCGCAGAAGAAGGTGACACTCGAATCTCAGTCTCACGCGTGAGACTAGCAAAAATGCTCAAAAGACAGACGAAGTTACAAGTAAATAACATAGTGTATGTACCACCTCCAACAGAATAAACGTTCTCAATCACGAATTCGTACATATTCTCAATAATATGTATAAATAAACCAATATTGGATCAAGGAAATAACCAACAATTCTCAATAATTGTTTCAAAATACTCCCGTGGATTCATGCATTATTGCCGAACGCTATTTCCAACTCTGATGCTGTCTGAACGAACGTTCTGGAATCAATCATCATCAAAGGCCGAACGCTGCCGATGAACACCAAACCTTATTAACCGAGCTCCAAGGACGAACGCTCGAGATCAAGTCTAGTCGTACGTTACCTCAGACGAGTACTTCCTGAGGATTAACATCATCGAGAACGAACGCTCACAAACACAATTAAACCAAGGTCGAACGTCAAAGATCCAAACCAAACACTTAAAGCCGAACGCTCAAGATTGCTACCCAAGAGTTCCATGTTAGGAACGAACGCTTATACCCACTAATATCTCAATACTGAACACTCAAATCAAACACCATTAATCCGGACATGATAAGGACGGACGTTTTGATACTCAGTCGAAGCCCTAAGTCCCTTTGCCGAACGGCATTAAAAGAAGCCTGACCGAACGACATAAATCAGCAGCTAACCGAACGGTGCTTAAATCAAAACTTAACCGAACGCTCAATAGTCACTAATACCCGCTCAAGGTTCAACACTTGAGAATAAGCAACTTAAAAACCGAACGCTCACTTATACCCACAAACGGAACGCTCATTTAGACTCAAAAACCGAACGCTCAATTATACTTAAAAACCGAACGCTCACTTATACCCAAAAGCGAACGCTCACTTCTACCCAAAACCGAACGCTCACTTATACTCAAAACCGGACGCCCACTTATACTTAAAAACCGAACGTTCACTTATACCCAAAACCGAACGCTCACTTATACCCAAAACCGAACGCTCACTTATACTCAAAACCGGACGCTCACTTATACTTAAAAACCGAACGTTCACTTATACCCAAAACCGAACGCTCAGGATTCAAACCTAAAATTCTATTTTTAAGAACGAACGATTGCATTCACTAATACTCAGTACCGAACGCCCAAGATTACTTCTTGTGGATTCCAATTTAGGGACGGACGCTCAAGTTGAAACCTGGATTGCCAATTGCTAACGAACGCTCACAATCATTTGGACGAACGTCTAGAATCCTAAAATATTATAACATATGTAATCCTTGGATAAAAATAAAATACCAGTATTTTCTGATGTCGTTTACTTGTAATTCGTCGTCATAACCTGCTCTCAATAACAGGCGACCCGAGCCGTCTTCCATCGCGACTTCAGACCTATCTCCCCGACTCCTCAAGGACTAACGAGTAAAAACATCGATACTACGCGTAACGATGCACTATACTCAACACGAGCCGAAGTCATTTCATTGGGCGAGACATTCACCTCCTCGCGCAGAAGAAGGTGACACTCGAATCTCAGTCTCACGCGTGAGACTAGCAAAAATGCTCAAAAGACAGACGAAGTTACAAGTAAATAACATAGTGTATGTACCACCTCCAACAGAATAAACGTTCTCAATCACGAATTCGTACATATTCTCAATAATATGTATAAATAAACCAATATTGGATCAAGGAAATAACCAACAATTCTCAATAATTGTTTCAAAATACTCCCGTGGATTCATGCATTATTGCCGAACGCTATTTCCAACTCTGATGCTGTCTGAACGAACGTTCTGGAATCAATCATCATCAAAGGCCGAACGCTGCCGATGAACACCAAACCTTATTAACCGAGCTCCAAGGACGAACGCTCGAGATCAAGTCTAGTCGTACGTTACCTCAGACGAGTACTTCCTGAGGATTAACATCATCGAGAACGAACGCTCACAAACACAATTAAACCAAGGTCGAACGTCAAAGATCCAAACCAAACACTTAAAGCCGAACGCTCAAGATTGCTACCCAAGAGTTCCATGTTAGGAACGAACGCTTATACCCACTAATATCTCAATACTGAACACTCAAATCAAACACCATTAATCCGGACATGATAAGGACGGACGTTTTGATACTCAGTCGAAGCCCTAAGTCCCTTTGCCGAACGGCATTAAAAGAAGCCTGACCGAACGACATAAATCAGCAGCTAACCGAACGGTGCTTAAATCAAAACTTAACCGAACGCTCAATAGTCACTAATACCCGCTCAAGGTTCAACACTTGAGAATAAGCAACTTAAAAACCGAACGCTCACTTATAACGCTCATTTAGACTCAAAAACCGAACGCTCAATTATACTTAAAAACCGAACGCTCACTTATACCCAAAAGCGAACGCTCACTTATACCCAAAACCGAACGCTCACTTATACTCAAAACCGGACGCTCACTTATACTTAAAAACCGAACGTTCACTTATACCCAAAACCGAACGCTCACTTATACCCAAAACCGAACGCTCACTTATACTCAAAACCGGACGCTCACTTATACTTAAAAACCGAACGTTCACTTATACCCAAAACCGAACGCTCAGGATTCAAACCTAAACTTCTATTTTTAAGAACGAACGATTGCAATCACTAATACTCAGTACCGAACGCCCAAGATTACTTCTTGTGGATTCCAATTTAGGGACGGACGCTCAAGTTGAAACCTGGATTGCCAATTGCTAACGAACGCTCACAATCATTTGGACGAACGTCTAGAATCCTGGCCGAGCGATTCAATCGAACAGTGTTAAATTCACACTTAACCGGACACTATTAATTTAGGTTTCAACCGAACGGTATTTAAAATAAGCCCTGACCGAACGCTAATATCACTATTACAAACCAAGGACGAACGTTCTAAGTTGGCTGATTCGGGCGGACGCTCAGAACAATAACCGAACGTTCAGAAATTGGACGACCACTATTTGGTCGAGCACTGTTTGAACGGACGTCCAATTTTGATTCACCAAAATTGGACGTACGCGCTTTCTGCAGAAATTCTGCAGAAACGCACCAAAGTCCAGAAAACCCAGAAAACCTCCATTTTCATCCCCTTCTTCCCAGATTTGCATCAAATACAGATTATTTCAACAATTAATGAAATAAATCAAACTCCCCTTACCTCTTGAAGACTTCCATGTAAATTTTGGGATCTAACTCCTCCCAGACGCGCAGATCAAGATCTCCTTGCAACCTCAACAATTCTTCACCTCCTCTCACCAGATGCCCAACCCAGATCCACCTCTCAGGCCTTCTGAAGTTGGTACAGTTCCCATGGGTGCTCTTTGGACGGGGTGTTATCCTAAATGTATTATTACAATATTTTAAATTTTGAATTTTAAAGGGTAAATTTTTGGGATGTTACAGTAAAAGCCAAAAAAATCAATTCGGACGAAAATTTAGTATTTACAGCTACCCCTCTTTACTTAGATTTTACTAGGATTTTACTAGATAATATGACGAAATTTAGTATTGACAGCTATCAAATGTTATTTGCTTTCTCATATTTTACGTGATTACAACAAGGGAACAATTATAAAACTGGTTCCATTCTACCTAGTGTTATTTTGAACTGTGACAAACACTCTTTAAAATATTATAACATATGTAATCCTTGGATAAAAATAAAATACCAGTATTTTCTGATGTCGTTTACTTGTAATTCGTCGTCATAACCTGCTCTCAATAACAGGCGACCCGAGCCGTCTTCCATCGCGACTTCAGACCTATCTCCCCGACTCCTCAAGGACTAACGAGTAAAAACATCGATACTACGCGTAACGATGCACTATACTCAACACGAGCCGAAGTCATTTCATTGGGCGAGACATTCACCTCCTCGCGCAGAAGAAGGTGACACTCGAATCTCAGTCTCACGCGTGAGACTAGCAAAAATGCTCAAAAGACAGACGAAGTTACAAGTAAATAACATAGTGTATGTACCACCTCCAACAGAATAAACGTTCTCAATCACGAATTCGTACATATTCTCAATAATATGTATAAATAAACCAATATTGGATCAAGGAAATAACCAACAATTCTCAATAATTGTTTCAAAATACTCCCGTGGATTCATGCATTATTGCCGAACGCTATTTCCAACTCTGATGCTGTCTGAACGAACGTTCTGGAATCAATCATCATCAAAGGCCGAACGCTGCCGATGAACACCAAACCTTATTAACCGAGCTCCAAGGACGAACGCTCGAGATCAAGTCTAGTCGTACGTTACCTCAGACGAGTACTTCCTGAGGATTAACATCATCGAGAACGAACGCTCACAAACACAATTAAACCAAGGTCGAACGTCAAAGATCCAAACCAAACACTTAAAGCCGAACGCTCAAGATTGCTACCCAAGAGTTCCATGTTAGGAACGAACGCTTATACCCACTAATATCTCAATACTGAACACTCAAATCAAACACCATTAATCCGGACATGATAAGGACGGACGTTTTGATACTCAGTCGAAGCCCTAAGTCCCTTTGCCGAACGGCATTAAAAGAAGCCTGACCGAACGACATAAATCAGCAGCTAACCGAACGGTGCTTAAATCAAAACTTAACCGAACGCTCAATAGTCACTAATACCCGCTCAAGGTTCAACACTTGAGAATAAGCAACTTAAAAACCGAACGCTCACTTATACCCACAAACGGAACGCTCATTTGGACTCAAAAACCGAACGCTCAATTATACTTAAAAACCGAACGCTCACTTATACCCAAAAGCGAACGCTCACTTATACCCAAAACCGAACGCTCACTTATACTCAAAACCGGACGCTCACTTATACTTAAAAACCGAACGTTCACTTATACCCAAAACCGAACGCTCACTTATACCCAAAACCGAACGCTCACTTATACTCAAAACCGGACGCTCACTTATACTTAAAAACCGAACGTTCACTTATACCCAAAACCGAACGCTCAGGATTCAAACCTAAACTTCTATTTTTAAGAACGAACGATTGCAATCACTAATACTCAGTACCGAACGCCCAAGATTACTTCTTGTGGATTCCAATTTAGGGACGGACGCTCAAGTTGAAACCTGGATTGCCAATTGCTAACGAACGCTCACAATCATTTGGACGAACGTCTAGAATCCTGGCCGAGCGATTCAATCGAACAGTGTTAAATTCACACTTAACCGGACACTATTAATTTAGGTTTCAACCGAACGGTATTAAAAATAAGCCCTGACCGAACGCTAATATCACTATTACAAACCAAGGACGAACGTTCTAAGTTGGCTGATTCGGGCGGACGCTCAGAACAATAACCGAACGTTCAGAAATTGGACGACCACTATTTGGTCGAGCACTGTTTGAACGGACGTCCAATTTTGATTCACCAAAATTGGACGTACGCGCTTTCTGCAGAAATTCTGCAGAAACGCACCAAAGTCCAGAAAACCCAGAAAACCTCCATTTTCATCCCCTTCTTCCCAGATTTGCATCAAATACAGATTATTTCAACAATTAATGAAATAAATCAAACTCCCCTTACCTCTTGAAGACTTCCATGTAAATTTTGGGATCTAACTCCTCCCAGACGCGCAGATCAAGATCTCCTTGCAACCTCAACAATTCTTCACCTCCTCTCACCAGATGCCCAACCCAGATCCACCTCTCAGGCCTTCTGAAGTTGGTACAGTTCCCATGGGTGCTCTTTGGACGGGGTGTTATCCTAAATGTATTATTACAATATTTTAAATTTTGAATTTTAAAGGGTAAATTTTTGGGATGTTACAGTAAAAGCCAAAAAATCAATTCGGACGAAAATTTAGTATTTACAGCTACCCCTCTTTACTTAGATTTTACTAGGATTTTACTAGATAATATGACGAAATTTAGTATTGACAGCTATCAAATGTTATTTGCTTTCTCATATTTTACGTGATTACAACAAGGGAACAATTATAAAACTGGTTCCATTCTACCTAGTGTTATTTTGAACTGTGACAAACACTCTTTAAAATATTATAACATATGTAATCCTTGGATAAAAATAAAATACCAGTATTTTCTGATGTCGTTTACTTGTAATTCGTCGTCATAACCTGCTCTCAATAACAGGCGACCCGAGCCGTCTTCCATCGCGACTTCAGACCTATCTCCCCGACTCCTCAAGGACTAACGAGTAAAAACATCGATACTACGCGTAACGATGCACTATACTCAACACGAGCCGAAGTCATTTCATTGGGCGAGACATTCACCTCCTCGCGCAGAAGAAGGTGACACTCGAATCTCAGTCTCACGCGTGAGACTAGCAAAAATGCTCAAAAGACAGACGAAGTTACAAGTAAATAACATAGTGTATGTACCACCTCCAACAGAATAAACGTTCTCAATCACGAATTCGTACATATTCTCAATAATATGTATAAATAAACCAATATTGGATCAAGGAAATAACCAACAATTCTCAATAATTGTTTCAAAATACTCCCGTGGATTCATGCATTATTGCCGAACGCTATTTCCAACTCTGATGCTGTCTGAACGAACGTTCTGGAATCAATCATCATCAAAGGCCGAACGCTGCCGATGAACACCAAACCTTATTAACCGAGCTCCAAGGACGAACGCTCGAGATCAAGTCTAGTCGTACGTTACCTCAGACGAGTACTTCCTGAGGATTAACATCATCGAGAACGAACGCTCACAAACACAATTAAACCAAGGTCGAACGTCAAAGATCCAAACCAAACACTTAAAGCCGAACGCTCAAGATTGCTACCCAAGAGTTCCATGTTAGGAACGAACGCTTATACCCACTAATATCTCAATACTGAACACTCAAATCAAACACCATTAATCCGGACATGATAAGGACGGACGTTTTGATACTCAGTCGAAGCCCTAAGTCCCTTTGCCGAACGGCATTAAAAGAAGCCTGACCGAACGACATAAATCAGCAGCTAACCGAACGGTGCTTAAATCAAAACTTAACCGAACGCTCAATAGTCACTAATACCCGCTCAAGGTTCAACACTTGAGAATAAGCAACTTAAAAACCGAACGCTCACTTATACCCACAACGGAACGCTCATTTGACTCAAAAACCGAACGCTCAATTATACTTAAAAACCGAACGCTCACTTATACCCAAAAGCGAACGCTCACTTCTACCCAAAACCGAACGCTCACTTATACTCAAAACCGGACGCTCACTTATACTTAAAAACCGAACGTTCACTTATACCCAAAACCGAACGCTCACTTATACCCAAAACCGAACGCTCACTTATACTCAAAACCGGACGCTCACTTATACTTAAAAACCGAACGTTCACTTATACCCAAAACCGAACGCTCAGGATTCAAACCTAAACTTCTATTTTTAAGAACGAACGATTGCAATCACTAATACTCAGTACCGAACGCCCAAGATTACTTCTTGTGGATTCCAATTTAGGGACGGACGCTCAAGTTGAAACCTGGATTGCCAATTGCTAACGAACGCTCACAATCATTTGGACGAACGTCTAGAATCCTGGCCGAGCGATTCAATCGAACAGTGTTAAATTCACACTTAACCGGACACTATTAATTTAGGTTTCAACCGAACGGTATTTAAAATAAGCCCTGACCGAACGCTAATATCACTATTACAAACCAAGGACGAACGTTCTAAGTTGGCTGATTCGGGCGGACGCTCAGAACAATAACCGAACGTTCAGAAATTGGACGACCACTATTTGGTCGAGCACTGTTTGAACGGACGTCCAATTTTGATTCACCAAAATTGGACGTACGCGCTTTCTGCAGAAATTCTGCAGAAACGCACCAAAGTCCAGAAAACCCAGAAAACCTCCATTTTCATCCCCTTCTTCCCAGATTTGCATCAAATACAGATTATTTCAACAATTAATGAAATAAATCAAACTCCCCTTACCTCTTGAAGACTTCCATGTAAATTTTGGGATCTAACTCCTCCCAGACGCGCAGATCAAGATCTCCTTGCAACCTCAACAATTCTTCACCTCCTCTCACCAGATGCCCAACCCAGATCCACCTCTCAGGCCTTCTGAAGTTGGTACAGTTCCCATGGGTGCTCTTTGGACGGGGTGTTATCCTAAATGTATTATTACAATATTTTAAATTTTGAATTTTAAAGGGTAAATTTTTGGGATGTTACAGTAAAAGCCAAAAAAATCAATTCGGACGAAAATTTAGTATTTACAGCTACCCCTCTTTACTTAGATTTTACTAGGATTTTACTAGATAATATGACGAAATTTAGTATTGACAGCTATCAAATGTTATTTGCTTTCTCATATTTTACGTGATTACAACAAGGGAACAATTATAAAACTGGTTCCATTCTACCTAGTGTTATTTTGAACTGTGACAAACACTCTTTAAAATATTATAACATATGTAATCCTTGGATAAAAATAAATACCAGTATTTTCTGATGTCGTTTACTTGTAATTCGTCGTCATAACCTGCTCTCAATAACAGGCGACCCGAGCCGTCTTCCATCGCGACTTCAGACCTATCTCCCCGACTCCTCAAGGACTAACGAGTAAAAACATCGATACTACGCGTAACGATGCACTATACTCAACACGAGCCGAAGTCATTTCATTGGGCGAGACATTCACCTCCTCGCGCAGAAGAAGGTGACACTCGAATCTCAGTCTCACGCGTGAGACTAGCAAAAATGCTCAAAAGACAGACGAAGTTACAAGTAAATAACATAGTGTATGTACCACCTCCAACAGAATAAACGTTCTCAATCACGAATTCGTACATATTCTCAATAATATGTATAAATAAACCAATATTGGATCAAGGAAATAACCAACAATTCTCAATAATTGTTTCAAAATACTCCCGTGGATTCATGCATTATTGCCGAACGCTATTTCCAACTCTGATGCTGTCTGAACGAACGTTCTGGAATCAATCATCATCAAAGGCCGAACGCTGCCGATGAACACCAAACCTTATTAACCGAGCTCCAAGGACGAACGCTCGAGATCAAGTCTAGTCGTACGTTACCTCAGACGAGTACTTCCTGAGGATTAACATCATCGAGAACGAACGCTCACAAACACAATTAAACCAAGGTCGAACGTCAAAGATCCAAACCAAACACTTAAAGCCGAACGCTCAAGATTGCTACCCAAGAGTTCCATGTTAGGAACGAACGCTTATACCCACTAATATCTCAATACTGAACACTCAAATCAAACACCATTAATCCGGACATGATAAGGACGGACGTTTTGATACTCAGTCGAAGCCCTAAGTCCCTTTGCCGAACGGCATTAAAAGAAGCCTGACCGAACGACATAAATCAGCAGCTAACCGAACGGTGCTTAAATCAAAACTTAACCGAACGCTCAATAGTCACTAATACCCGCTCAAGGTTCAACACTTGAGAATAAGCAACTTAAAAACCGAACGCTCACTTATACCCACAAACGGAACGCTCATTTAGACTCAAAAACCGAACGCTCAATTATACTTAAAAACCGAACGCTCACTTATACCCAAAAGCGAACGCTCACTTATACCCAAAACCGAACGCTCACTTATACTCAAAACCGGACGCTCACTTATACTTAAAAACCGAACGTTCACTTATACCCAAAACCGAACGCTCACTTATACCCAAAACCGAACGCTCACTTATACTCAAAACCGGACGCTCACTTATACTTAAAAACCGAACGTTCACTTATACCCAAAACCGAACGCTCAGGATTCAAACCTAAACTTCTATTTTTAAGAACGAACGATTGCAATCACTAATACTCAGTACCGAACGCCCAAGATTACTTCTTGTGGATTCCAATTTAGGGACGGACGCTCAAGTTGAAACCTGGATTGCCAATTGCTAACGAACGCTCACAATCATTTGGACGAACGTCTAGAATCCTGGCCGAGCGATTCAATCGAACAGTGTTAAATTCACACTTAACCGGACACTATTAATTTAGGTTTCAACCGAACGGTATTTAAAATAAGCCCTGACCGAACGCTAATATCACTATTACAAACCAAGGACGAACGTTCTAAGTTGGCTGATTCGGGCGGACGCTCAGAACAATAACCGAACGTTCAGAAATTGGACGACCACTATTTGGTCGAGCACTGTTTGAACGGACGTCCAATTTTGATTCACCAAAATTGGACGTACGCGCTTTCTGCAGAAATTCTGCAGAAACGCACCAAAGTCCAGAAAACCCAGAAAACCTCCATTTTCATCCCCTTCTTCCCAGATTTGCATCAAATACAGATTATTTCAACAATTAATGAAATAAATCAAACTCCCCTTACCTCTTGAAGACTTCCATGTAAATTTTGGGATCTAACTCCTCCCAGACGCGCAGATCAAGATCTCCTTGCAACCTCAACAATTCTTCACCTCCTCTCACCAGATGCCCAACCCAGATCCACCTCTCAGGCCTTCTGAAGTTGGTACAGTTCCCATGGGTGCTCTTTGGACGGGGTGTTATCCTAAATGTATTATTACAATATTTTAAATTTTGAATTTTAAAGGGTAAATTTTTGGGATGTTACAGTAAAAGCCAAAAAAATCAATTCGGACGAAAATTTAGTATTTACAGCTACCCCTCTTTACTTAGATTTTACTAGGATTTTACTAGATAATATGACGAAATTTAGTATTGACAGCTATCAAATGTTATTTGCTTTCTCATATTTTACGTGATTACAACAAGGGAACAATTATAAAACTGGTTCCATTCTACCTAGTGTTATTTTGAACTGTGACAAACACTCTTTAAAATATTATAACATATGTAATCCTTGGATAAAAATAAAATACCAGTATTTTCTGATGTCGTTTACTTGTAATTCGTCGTCATAACCTGCTCTCAATAACAGGCGACCCGAGCCGTCTTCCATCGCGACTTCAGACCTATCTCCCCGACTCCTCAAGGACTAACGAGTAAAAACATCGATACTACGCGTAACGATGCACTATACTCAACACGAGCCGAAGTCATTTCATTGGGCGAGACATTCACCTCCTCGCGCAGAAGAAGGTGACACTCGAATCTCAGTCTCACGCGTGAGACTAGCAAAAATGCTCAAAAGACAGACGAAGTTACAAGTAAATAACATAGTGTATGTACCACCTCCAACAGAATAAACGTTCTCAATCACGAATTCGTACATATTCTCAATAATATGTATAAATAAACCAATATTGGATCAAGGAAATAACCAACAATTCTCAATAATTGTTTCAAAATACTCCCGTGGATTCATGCATTATTGCCGAACGCTATTTCCAACTCTGATGCTGTCTGAACGAACGTTCTGGAATCAATCATCATCAAAGGCCGAACGCTGCCGATGAACACCAAACCTTATTAACCGAGCTCCAAGGACGAACGCTCGAGATCAAGTCTAGTCGTACGTTACCTCAGACGAGTACTTCCTGAGGATTAACATCATCGAGAACGAACGCTCACAAACACAATTAAACCAAGGTCGAACGTCAAAGATCCAAACCAAACACTTAAAGCCGAACGCTCAAGATTGCTACCCAAGAGTTCCATGTTAGGAACGAACGCTTATACCCACTAATATCTCAATACTGAACACTCAAATCAAACACCATTAATCCGGACATGATAAGGACGGACGTTTTGATACTCAGTCGAAGCCCTAAGTCCCTTTGCCGAACGGCATTAAAAGAAGCCTGACCGAACGACATAAATCAGCAGCTAACCGAACGGTGCTTAAATCAAAACTTAACCGAACGCTCAATAGTCACTAATACCCGCTCAAGGTTCAACACTTGAGAATAAGCAACTTAAAAACCGAACGCTCACTTATACCCACAAACGGAACGCTCATTTAGACTCAAAAACCGAACGCTCAATTATACTTAAAAACCGAACGCTCACTTATACCCAAAAGCGAACGCTCACTTCTACCCAAAACCGAACGCTCACTTATACTCAAAACCGGACGCCCACTTATACTTAAAAACCGAACGTTCACTTATACCCAAAACCGAACGCTCACTTATACCCAAAACCGAACGCTCACTTATACTCAAAACCGGACGCTCACTTATACTTAAAAACCGAACGTTCACTTATACCCAAAACCGAACGCTCAGGATTCAAACCTAAAATTCTATTTTTAAGAACGAACGATTGCATTCACTAATACTCAGTACCGAACGCCCAAGATTACTTCTTGTGGATTCCAATTTAGGGACGGACGCTCAAGTTGAAACCTGGATTGCCAATTGCTAACGAACGCTCACAATCATTTGGACGAACGTCTAGAATCCTAAAATATTATAACATATGTAATCCTTGGATAAAAATAAAATACCAGTATTTTCTGATGTCGTTTACTTGTAATTCGTCGTCATAACCTGCTCTCAATAACAGGCGACCCGAGCCGTCTTCCATCGCGACTTCAGACCTATCTCCCCGACTCCTCAAGGACTAACGAGTAAAAACATCGATACTACGCGTAACGATGCACTATACTCAACACGAGCCGAAGTCATTTCATTGGGCGAGACATTCACCTCCTCGCGCAGAAGAAGGTGACACTCGAATCTCAGTCTCACGCGTGAGACTAGCAAAAATGCTCAAAAGACAGACGAAGTTACAAGTAAATAACATAGTGTATGTACCACCTCCAACAGAATAAACGTTCTCAATCACGAATTCGTACATATTCTCAATAATATGTATAAATAAACCAATATTGGATCAAGGAAATAACCAACAATTCTCAATAATTGTTTCAAAATACTCCCGTGGATTCATGCATTATTGCCGAACGCTATTTCCAACTCTGATGCTGTCTGAACGAACGTTCTGGAATCAATCATCATCAAAGGCCGAACGCTGCCGATGAACACCAAACCTTATTAACCGAGCTCCAAGGACGAACGCTCGAGATCAAGTCTAGTCGTACGTTACCTCAGACGAGTACTTCCTGAGGATTAACATCATCGAGAACGAACGCTCACAAACACAATTAAACCAAGGTCGAACGTCAAAGATCCAAACCAAACACTTAAAGCCGAACGCTCAAGATTGCTACCCAAGAGTTCCATGTTAGGAACGAACGCTTATACCCACTAATATCTCAATACTGAACACTCAAATCAAACACCATTAATCCGGACATGATAAGGACGGACGTTTGATACTCAGTCGAAGCCCTAAGTCCCTTTGCCGAACGGCATTAAAAGAAGCCTGACCGAACGACATAAATCAGCAGCTAACCGAACGGTGCTTAAATCAAAACTTAACCGAACGCTCAATAGTCACTAATACCCGCTCAAGGTTCAACACTTGAGAATAAGCAACTTAAAAACCGAACGCTCACTTATACCCACAAACGGAACGCTCATTTAGACTCAAAACCGAACGCTCAATTATACTTAAAAACCGAACGCTCACTTATACCCAAAAGCGAACGCTCACTTATACCCAAAACCGAACGCTCACTTATACTCAAAACCGGACGCTCACTTATACTTAAAAACCGAACGTTCACTTATACCCAAAACCGAACGCTCACTTATACCCAAAACCGAACGCTCACTTATACTCAAAACCGGACGCTCACTTATACTTAAAAACCGAACGTTCACTTATACCCAAAACCGAACGCTCAGGATTCAAACCTAAACTTCTATTTTTAAGAACGAACGATTGCAATCACTAATACTCAGTACCGAACGCCCAAGATTACTTCTTGTGGATTCCAATTTAGGGACGGACGCTCAAGTTGAAACCTGGATTGCCAATTGCTAACGAACGCTCACAATCATTTGGACGAACGTCTAGAATCCTGGCCGAGCGATTCAATCGAACAGTGTTAAATTCACACTTAACCGGACACTATTAATTTAGGTTTCAACCGAACGGTATTTAAAATAAGCCCTGACCGAACGCTAATATCACTATTACAAACCAAGGACGAACGTTCTAAGTTGGCTGATTCGGGCGGACGCTCAGAACAATAACCGAACGTTCAGAAATTGGACGACCACTATTTGGTCGAGCACTGTTTGAACGGACGTCCAATTTTGATTCACCAAAATTGGACGTACGCGCTTTCTGCAGAAATTCTGCAGAAACGCACCAAAGTCCAGAAAACCCAGAAAACCTCCATTTTCATCCCCTTCTTCCCAGATTTGCATCAAATACAGATTATTTCAACAATTAATGAAATAAATCAAACTCCCCTTACCTCTTGAAGACTTCCATGTAAATTTTGGGATCTAACTCCTCCCAGACGCGCAGATCAAGATCTCCTTGCAACCTCAACAATTCTTCACCTCCTCTCACCAGATGCCCAACCCAGATCCACCTCTCAGGCCTTCTGAAGTTGGTACAGTTCCCATGGGTGCTCTTTGGACGGGGTGTTATCCTAAATGTATTATTACAATATTTTAAATTTTGAATTTTAAAGGGTAAATTTTTGGGATGTTACAGTAAAAGCCAAAAAAATCAATTCGGACGAAAATTTAGTATTTACAGCTACCCCTCTTTACTTAGATTTTACTAGGATTTTACTAGATAATATGACGAAATTTAGTATTGACAGCTATCAAATGTTATTTGCTTTCTCATATTTTACGTGATTACAACAAGGGAACAATTATAAAACTGGTTCCATTCTACCTAGTGTTATTTTGAACTGTGACAAACACTCTTTAAAATATTATAACATATGTAATCCTTGGATAAAAATAAAATACCAGTATTTTCTGATGTCGTTTACTTGTAATTCGTCGTCATAACCTGCTCTCAATAACAGGCGACCCGAGCCGTCTTCCATCGCGACTTCAGACCTATCTCCCCGACTCCTCAAGGACTAACGAGTAAAAACATCGATACTACGCGTAACGATGCACTATACTCAACACGAGCCGAAGTCATTTCATTGGGCGAGACATTCACCTCCTCGCGCAGAAGAAGGTGACACTCGAATCTCAGTCTCACGCGTGAGACTAGCAAAAATGCTCAAAAGACAGACGAAGTTACAAGTAAATAACATAGTGTATGTACCACCTCCAACAGAATAAACGTTCTCAATCACGAATTCGTACATATTCTCAATAATATGTATAAATAAACCAATATTGGATCAAGGAAATAACCAACAATTCTCAATAATTGTTTCAAAATACTCCCGTGGATTCATGCATTATTGCCGAACGCTATTTCCAACTCTGATGCTGTCTGAACGAACGTTCTGGAATCAATCATCATCAAAGGCCGAACGCTGCCGATGAACACCAAACCTTATTAACCGAGCTCCAAGGACGAACGCTCGAGATCAAGTCTAGTCGTACGTTACCTCAGACGAGTACTTCCTGAGGATTAACATCATCGAGAACGAACGCTCACAAACACAATTAAACCAAGGTCGAACGTCAAAGATCCAAACCAAACACTTAAAGCCGAACGCTCAAGATTGCTACCCAAGAGTTCCATGTTAGGAACGAACGCTTATACCCACTAATATCTCAATACTGAACACTCAAATCAAACACCATTAATCCGGACATGATAAGGACGGACGTTTTGATACTCAGTCGAAGCCCTAAGTCCCTTTGCCGAACGGCATTAAAAGAAGCCTGACCGAACGACATAAATCAGCAGCTAACCGAACGGTGCTTAAATCAAAACTTAACCGAACGCTCAATAGTCACATACCCGCTCAAGGTTCAACACTTGAGAATAAGCAACTTAAAAACCGAACGCTCACTTATACCCACAAACGGAACGCTCATTTAGACTCAAAAACCGAACGCTCAATTATACTTAAAAACCGAACGCTCACTTATACCCAAAAGCGAACGCTCACTTATACCCAAAACCGAACGCTCACTTATACTCAAAACCGGACGCTCACTTATACTTAAAAACCGAACGTTCACTTTAACCCAAAAACCGAACGCTCACTTATACCCAAAACCGAACGCTCACTTATACTCAAAA
>NW_028274525.1:0-37559 GCF_029865625.1 Vigna umbellata
AACCTGAGGTTCTAAATGGGGTCATTCACTCAAGGGTAAAAGGTGTTAACATTACTATTGACGATAATGTTTGGTCAAATATTGCTAGACTAAAAGCTAAAGGTTTGGATTCTCATATCCGTGATTCTGACTCAAACCAATGGTTAACTATAAAGACTCCAGCAAGTGTACTGAATCGTATCAAGTAATAAACATGGTAAGACCAAGTATCGTTTCCCTAGAGACTCACGGCCTAAACAATTATGTGATTTCTTGATTAAATAAGACTTGAAAACAAACTCTTTTGGTGTAAAATGCAATTACAGAAAAGTAAATATGCATGCAACTTGATCAATTGGACAAAAGTGCAAAGATGAAGGGATTTGATATTATGGGATGAATAAGTTGTTGGGGTTAGATTTCACCTAATTTGCTCTCATGTATATACGAATTCTACTTCTTCATTAATGTCAATGTCACTATCTAAAATACTTAAAACCCGATTCCTAGGCGAAGAAAGTCTATCCTTAATTATAGATCATAACATCTTTCGTCATCCCTAATAATTAATTCTTACGAACAGAAGCTTAAGAAAACCAGAACTCATACCCCTATTCTTGAGCAATATTGCTTCTGGAAATAATTTTCCAAAACCTGAATTGTAAGATACCTTCCGGTACTCATGCAAATCATACATCATGCTAATGAATGAGTTAAACAAATCAAGCAATGAGCGAAGAAGAATTACCCTAACGATTAACGAAAGAAGCATATATAATCAAGAATCAATTCAATACATGAGAGTTTACAAAGGTTTACATCATTCCCCAACAACAAAATAGAGTTTAGTTCACCATTAACATGGTGAAACTAGATGAATAATGGAAAATGAATAAAGATAAAACCCTAGAGTTGAAGATAAGAGCTTCTGCATCCAAATCCGCCTTCGAGGGATCAAAGAGTGTGTTTCTGTGCCTATTCCGTCTAAAGATATGAACCCTAGGACATCCAAGTCCTTAAATAGAACATAAAAATAACAGAAAACGGGACCCAAGCCCACAAAACTGGCGCTCAGCGCCCTACTTAGGGCGCCCAGGCGGCGTGCCCAATCATCTAACGCTTAGGGTCAGCTCAAGAGGCAAGTAGCCATGGTGCGACTCAAGGAAGTGGCGCTCAACGCCCCAAAAAGGGCGCCCAGGCGCGAGACAGGGACTTCCTGCGCTAAGGGCTCTAGAAAAAGGGCAGCCAAGCGTGAGACAGTGTAATCCGGCGCTGAGGGCCCCTAAAATGGCGCTCAGCGTTGTTGCATTCCTCCTTTCTAATGCTTTTCCAGCTCTTCCTGAGTTCTAACTCCTTACTACTTCAACTCTTCTTCCAAATCATCTCAGTTCCTGTTGAAACAAGGAAATCTAGCATAATATCATAAAATTCACCTTCAACTCTCTTATTCACACAAAACTATGATTTCAAGCTAGTTTCTAAGTCAAAAAGGTTGTTTTCAGTATCAAATTTAAGTATCAAATAACGGTAAATTCAATCGTTATCACTAACAAAGAGAGCTATATATATAAACTGCTTAAGATATCCAGGAAGGTACAAGGTGGATAAGTAGTACCTACATGATGGCTTAAACAAGGAGAAGAAAATTATTGCTTATGTCCTAACTTGGCTATTGTTGCCCGGAAGATTTGTCGAGGACAGAATGTCAACAGAATATGTATTTCTGTTGAATGCTATCAAGACTACAATCCCAACCAACTAGGTTGCGGTACTAAAAGACCACATGATCGGTGTAGAAGATAAATATGCACACAAATTGCCATATGGAGCATTTATCAGGAAGGTGCTGGTACTCCAAGGAGTATATGTATCTGAAGAAGACAGACTTTTGTTCAACAAGTCACAAGAAATTGGTATACCAAGTCTATTTTCTATTGGGCTGGAAAGGATTGTGAATGGATGGTTCTTCACTAATGAGCAAACTGTTGGAAGTCCACCTACTCATGATGAAGATCATACTGCCTTCATTCCACAAACTGATTTTGAGGAATATGTTGTTGATCAATTTAGGAAGACGTTTGAAAGGGATGAGAGATTTGAAAAGACTCTTTTCAGACTGGAGAAGAAGGGAGATGTGCTAAACAAGAATCACATTGGCTTTGAAACTAAAGATTCTAATGATGAAGATTCAATGGAATCTTCTTGATAATAATAGGGACTACTTTTCTAAGTTCATTTTTTTTATTTTGTAATCATGGCTATTAAGCCACCTCTGGTTTTATGTACTATTTTCGGTTTTATTTTGAAATGAAATGAAGATTTATTTTAGTAAACGATTTGTGAATTGTGAATGTTGATTGCATTGTATGCAGACTAACCCTCAATCTAGTTGAGAAGAGAAGATTATGCAGTTATGATATTGATAAAAAACTGAACACTGGTTAAAAGTGCAAATTTTAGTACACTGCTAACTTGAATCGATTAAAGAAGAAGTAAAAAGAAAAAATTTTATGTCTGATTTTAAAGAAAAAAGAATCATAAGAGCGCCACCTTTTGCTATTGACGAAAGAAAAAAATGTCGAAGTCCTATCGAATACGACGTTCTATTAATGCTCTGGTAAGAGCGCACCATTCATGCTCCCAACTACTTCATTTCCCTTCACGTCCCAACCTCGAAGCCTTCGACGTTCTATGGGAGGGGAAAAAGAAAAAAAAAAAGCAAAAATACGGTACTTTTTGATACTAGCGGAAGAAGAAACTTTTGGCTTCCAATAGTACGTCCAACCCCTTCAAATTCGACGTAACCTATGCAATTGATAAGACAAAAAAATAAAAGAAAGGTGCACTATTTTAAATATTTAACATCATAAAACGTCAAATGGTTTGCGGCTTCGACGTTTTATTTAAATATAACGTCAAATTTAAATTGTATTCAACGTGGAATCTTTTTTATTGAATGTAAAAACATAACACAGTTTCACTATTTCTTCGCGCTTCCGTTTATGCTTGAACTTTCTTCTTCGAGAACGAGTGAGATAAAGAAAGAAGGTTATTTTTAAGTCGTTTATGTCTTTCTAATGTCATTTGGTACTAATTTACTTTGTTTTTCATGTCGGTTGACCGATTGATTTTCATTTATCTTTAGGTCGTTTTTCATACGTGGTCAGCGAACTTCATCATCTTCTCCAATGACACCATTTGAAGTTTGGTTTTTTTTTCCTTCAATATTTCTTACGTATGATATATGTGTTCGTGTTCGTGTTTGTGTTGTGTTTGTCTATTCTAGACGTATGATATATGTATTATGATAGATATTTGTGTTCGTGTACGTTTACTATGATAGTTTTTTTCCCTCAACGTATGATTGCTATTTTTTTTGGTTCTCAACTTAAGTTAGTTTTTTTTTCGTGGATTCTTTGCTTTTAGAGTAGTACTATGGATCGAAACTGGATTCATCAGCATCGTATTAGTGAAAAGTATGAGCGAGGGGTTTTTGAGTTCATAGAATATGTTAAAGAACATGCAAAACCAGTGAACGGGGCATATTGTTGCCCTTGTGTTCGTTGTCTCAATCAAGTATATCAATACTGTGACAACATTCGTGCTCATCTGTTCATCTATGGAATAATGAGAATTTATACAGTTTGGACTTGGCATGGGGAAGTATTATATAAGCAAACAACGTTAAGAGGTTCAGATTATGTCAACGAATGGATTAGTGATCATTTAGATGAAATGGTACGTGACGTTGGCGAAGAAAATTTTGGAAAATCTCATTTATAGGATAGTTTTAAGATCAATTCAGAGCAAGAATTGTATCCAGGATGCACCATTTTACAAGGTTATCGGCTACTTTGAAATTGTTTTGTTTGAAAGCAAGAAACGGTTAGATTGAAAAAAGTTTCACGGAATTGTTGGAGTTGCTGAAGGTGATGCTTCCAGAAAATAACACGTTACCTATCCGTAATTACGACGCGAAGAAAATTCTACGTCCAATGGGTTTGGAATACCAAAAGATACATGCATGTCCCAATGACTGTGTATTGTATAGATATCAGTATGCTTCAATGAAGGTGTGTCTGACGTGTGGTTCGTCACAATTTAAGAAGAAACTTCATGGAAATAACGATGAACATAATGAAGGTCCACCAAATAAGGTCATATGGTATTTACCTATAGTACCTAGGTTGAAAGGATCATTTTCTGTTAATGAAGATGTGAAGAATCTTATGTGGCACATTGATGGAGAAAATGTGATAATCTTCTTCGACATCCAGTTGATTCCCCATAATAGAATAACATTGATGGCACATTTCTGGAATTTAGTGCAGAGCCAAGAAACTTAAGACTTGCACTTGCTACCGATGGTATGAATCCTTATGGCAACTTAAGTAGCAAACATAGTTCATGGTCAGTTATGTTGATGATTTACAATCTATCTCTTATGTTGTGCATGAAGAGAAAATACATTATGTTGTCTATGATGATATCGAGTCCTACACAACCTGGAAATGGCATTGATGTTTATCTTAAACCGTTAATTGACATTTAAAAATGTTGTGGGAAGAGGGCGTCGAGGTCTTCGATTCATATTCAGAAGAAAACTTTTGTTTGCGTGCAATGTTGTTTTGCACCATAAATGATTTCCCAACATATGGGAACTTGAATGGTTACAGTGTTAAAGGTCATTTTGCATGTCCGATTTGTGAAGAAAATACTAGTTATCTTCAACTAAAGCATGGGCAGAAAACTGTGTACACAAGACACCGAAGATTCCTTCCTCGAAATCACCCTTACCGTAGATTGAAAAAAGCGTTTAATGGAAGTCCTGAAGATGATGTAGTGTCCAGACCCCCTAATGGGGAATAAGTATACAACCAGGTGAGGAACATTGATGTTGTATTCAAAAAAACATAAAAAGAAGACCATCGAGAAAAAACATTTGACAAAAGCGATCAATATTCTTTAATCTTCCATATTGGGGTAAACTTGATGTGCGACATTGCAGAGACGTGATGCATGTTGAAAAAAATGTATGTGATAGTATTGTTGGGACTTTACTAAATGTTAAAGGAAAGACACAAGATGGAGTGAAAGCACGACAAGACTTGGTTGACATGGGAATCCGTTCTGAGTTACATTCGCAATCCATAGGAAGACGCACCTATCTTTCTCCATCTTATCACACTCTTTCAAAAAAAGAAAAGCAAATTTTTTGCCAATGTTTACATAGTGTGAAGGTTCCACAAGGCTATTTGTCGAATATTAGTAGTCTTGTTTCTATGAAATATTTAAAGTTAATTGGTTTAAAGTCTCACGATTGTCATGTCTTAATGCAACATTGCAGAGGAAGCCATTGAATTATGCTCAAGTTATATGCCAAGTTGGGAACCAATAGGACTTCCAAAGAATAGACATGAACACAGACGTGAAGGAAAGGGAGTTCGAGGAGTAAAGATTGAAACTATTAGTGGAAAAGAAGTTAATCAAGCTCATTTGTACATTTTAAACAACACAGAGGATGTTAGTCCTTACATTTCACAACACATTGATGAAATTAAGTCTGCACATCCACGTATGAGTGAAAAGTGGACACTTCATGAACATAACAAATCCTTTTTAGCTTGGTTTAAGAAAAAGATTTACGCGACTCCAAATGTTTCTGATAATCTATTGAGACTAGCTCGCAAACCTAACACCGATGTGATCACTTTCGGCGGTATTACATAAACAATCACTTATTTTATTCAAAGGAGGAAGACGATAAAAGCAGAGTTCAAAATAGTGGAGTTACCCTACAAGCTGAGGCTGTACACTTTTCCAGTTCCTAGGATAAGAATCCAATTACAACATCAATGAGTTATTTTGGAATAATACAAGAAATTTGGGAAATTGATTATGTCACTTGTAGAGTTCTAGTTTTCAAGTGTAAATGGGTTGATAGTAATTCTGGTGTGGTGACAGAAGACCTCGGATTCACTTTGGTGGATCTTAAAAAAATGAGTTACTCGGATGAACCATTTATTATGGTTAGTCAAGAAAGACATTCTATGTCACTGACCCAGTGAATCATAAATGGTCAGTGGTATTGGAAGGCAGAGCCATGCACACAACTGATGATGAAGACTCTCTACATATACTTGAGACAAGCTCCTTCTCATCAAGAACCATTGAAAATAAGGCTGATGATGTACCCGATGAAATACATTCAACTCGATGTGATCACAACGAAGGCATATGGGAGAAATAGGTGTCTTTATATTGTTTTAATACTTGTACAATTTATTTATTTTGTCTATAAACACTATAATTTATTAACACTTTGTAAATAGGTATGACGAGCTCTAGATCAGGTTTCGACGGGAGGAGGTGGTAAATATGTGACTCGGATGCCTGATGTCACAACCTGTCGTGTTAATGAGAAACCAGTGACGGTGGAGTTTGACCCCCGATCATTTGCTCCTATTGGGGCACATGCAGCATCATTTAGGAGTTACTTGGGCGTGTTGGCAAAAACACATGTCCCTATTGTCGCTAACTGTTGGGATGATGTCCCAAAGGTTGATAAAAGTCTACTATGGCAAGATATTTTGGTATGTTTAAGATGTATTACTTCCATCATTGACTTATTTTTGTTGAACATGCTTTAACATTAATTTTTTTTTAACAGGAAAATTTGGATATTCCTAATGATGAGAGGATAAGGATGAAGATTTTATCCCACATTGCAGTCTGATGGAGGGACTTCAAGACGAGAATGACACGTGTATACGTCTTTGACTCTAAACAGAACGACACTCCTTATACAAAATATAAAATAACTGAGGAGGAGTAGGTGCAGTTTAAAGCAACTAGACTTTCTGATGACTGGCAGGTATGTTTTTTAATATTTTGCTATAGTCACACAAGATGTTAATTTGTGATTTATGCTTAATAATTTTAATTTTTTCATAGGCGAAAAGGATAGCCGCCCAGCAGAGGCAGAGGCTTAATAATACACCACACATACTATCACGTGGTGGTTATTTGTTATTAGAGAAAAAGATGAGAAAACGTCGTGCTGAGGAGTTAGGTCTTGTGTCAACTGACCTAGCACTGCCACCAGCTAGACATGAATTGTGGAAGGCTACACGGACCAAGTTCAATGGCCAGATGACATCCTAGTCTGCTAAGGAGATATCCCAGACAATTGTAAGTGGAAACATTTAACTAATTACCATACTTCATAAAAAAAAGTATGTAACAAAAATTTTTTGTGTCTAACTTCATTGTGCAGGATAAGTTGGTTGAGCAACAGACTCAAGGAACATTTGTGGCACAAGGTAGGGAGGACCTCCTAGTAGTAGCCATAGGTCGGCTAGACCGTCCAGATCGTGTTCGCTGTTGGAGGAGCTACTAAATTGAGGGACCACTTTGGCCCTAAACCAAGAAGCACAAAAGCCATGAGCCAGGAAGTGCTTAGTAGCCTCAGGCAACAGGTGCAAGTCAAGATAGAGGAGCGCATGAATGAATGCTTAAGAACACTCGAAGAAAAACTTGCGATGATATCCCAACAACAGCAACAACAACAACAGCAACAACAGGAGGACGTCCCCACAGATGATCCTACCGCACCTTGTGTGAGCACCAAAGGCTCATGCTCTACTGCAGATCGTACTGATTACACTATTCAGTATAAATTTTTTGGTTGATGAAGATTTTCCGCGCGTAGTGGCCGTGGGACGACAAATTATAGGACGCCAAACCATTCATGGTACTCCTTTATTGCCCACTCACGCGTGGGTAATGATTGATGATGTTAGAGACTCGCAGGCTCTCGTGCTAGTGCCTACATCTGAAATCCAATTCGTGGGGGAGGCCTTAGGCACATTTATAGCTTGGCCTAAGGCTATGATCATGCCATATTTTGGCCAAACAGTGGTATTATATTCTTATTTTTATTATCTTAAATCTTCAAGTTATAATTAAATGATTCCTAACTTCTGTAAATGTGACTTGTAGGTCTATCATCCTGAGAAACAACCAATGCCTCAACCTGTGAATCAGGCTCATGAGGAAGCAGAAGACGATTATGATCCTCTATCCATATTGACATCGAAATTAAATAAGTTAAGAAAAGGACCGATAGAGTTGGAGTGAGAGTTAAGAACATTTGACCTCGAGTGCCATTTTCCATTGTATATTGCTTTCATTGATGCATTCGAGATCATTGGTGGAGAAACAATGTTGAACATTTCATGCATACAACTATGGTGCATGTAAGTTTTTTAATTGTTATTTTCCAATTTGTATATTAGTATTATTACTTTTTAATAATATACTTAACTTTATTGTTATAGGTACATGGACACCGTCGTAGTGGAATCAGGTCGGGCGTTAGTTTATGGCTTTCTTGAACCTCAGACCATTCAACCATCTGGAAACACATTAGAGTCCAGAAAATCATATATGAAAACATGGATGACTAAGTTTAATAGAGAGATGTATATCGCGCCATACATTGATGCGTATGTATTTCCCAATATTGTCAACTTTTATCAAATTTTAATCAATAAACTCACTACTTGTTGGTACATGATAGGGGACATTAGCAACTAATGGTGATCATTCCAAAAAAAAAAGCACAAGTTGTATGGTTTTGTTCTCTTCATAGGAAGATGAAATCAGAGTTGAAGTCCTTGTTACAATCGTAAGTATTACATTCATTCATATCAATTCATGATGATATTAATATATTAACTTATGTTTCTAATGTTTCAAATTTGTTTAGAGTTGTGGCTAGGACTAGAGGATAAAAAATTGAAATTATATATCCTAAGGTTGGAATTTGTTGATCTTTAACCATTAATTTTCGTAGTCAAATTTAAACCATTACATTTGACTAAGTTCTTTCACATGTTTAGCGTAACAAGCGGAATGATTCCTGGGCATGTGGCTACTACATCATGTCATGGATGAAGGCAATCATCCGAGCAGAAGTCAGAGGAGATTGGACTAAGGTAGAAATTTACATTTGAAAATATTACAAATATCAATAAACTTTTCACATTAAAATGAATATAATAGTAAAGTTTCCTTGATTTTGCAGCGGTTCAACACTACCTCTACATTGTCATATGCAGTAATAAAAACGATAAGAGAGGAATGGGCACAATATTTGAATAAACATTTTAAATAGTTATAGCTTTAGGTTTTTCCTTTGATGATAGTAGCATTTGCTTAGCTTTTAGTTTTACATGTGCAACTTTTTGAATGCATGAATTGATAATAGCATCGTTTAAACTATGAATAGATGAATACTGTGAATAGATGAATGGAAAACTAGATTCTTTTAAGTTTTGATGATAGCATTAGTGTCTTTTAGTTTTACTATTTAATTGGAATTGATGATAGCATGGTTTAAATTAATTAAATCTGTGAATATATAAATTGGAAAACTGGTTTCTGTATTTCAAGTTTGGTAAAATGAGCTATAACGAACAAAATTTAAAAAAAAAACAAAACGTGATGTCGAGCTATACATTATTCGACGTTCATATTGAATCTTAACGTCGAACTATGCACTGATTAACGTTCATATAATACAGTGGATGTAACGATCAAAATGCAACGTTGGGCGAGAAACTCTAGGGCTCAGCGGGGTAACGTCAAGCATAAACTAGTTCGACGTTAAACTTACGTCAAGCCTCCTCATGTACGACATCAAATCTTCATTTAAATATATATTTATTGAAATATTAGACGTCCTTTATCTGCTACTCGACGTGTATATCAACAAAACATGACGTCCATAGGTTTACTTCGACGTCAAAGTTACGTCAGCTTTACGTCAATCCCCTTCCAATTGACGCCAAATTTTGCTTAAAATATAAATATTTATTCAAATATTAGACCTCAAGCACTTTAATATTTGTCGTGTCTATAAATAACAAGTAATGTCGCCCTACACAAATCGACGTCAACGTTACGTCATACATCTTTGTCCTTGACGTCAACTTTATGTCCCCTCCCCATACATTTGACGCCAAATATTCCCTTAAATGTAACTAGTTATTGAAATATTAGACGTCGAACTATATAGAGTAGACGTGGATATAAAAGCGTAACGCTGAACGGTGGGTGTTCGACGTCAAAATTACGTCAAACGATATGATGTCAAACACGAATACGTCGTTAAAAGTCAAAATTATTCGACATTGTACATTATTTTTGCACCAGTGTAGGGCTCACATCTTTTAACGGCTGAAGCTCAAAAACACACTTTTCAACCCTTTGGAGGCAGATTTGGCATGCGGGAGCTATCCTCTTCTCTTTATAGGGTTTTTATCTCATTCTTCCATCATTGTACACCAAGTTTCTCCATGACAATGGAGAACTAAACTCATTTTGTTGTTGGGGAAGATGTAACCTCTAAACTTTCATGTATTTGAATATGTTGTGAAATATTTTATGCTTCTTTCATTAATTGTTAGTTATTTTCTCCTTTACTCAATGCTTGTTATGTTTTGATCACTCATAGCATGATGTATGGCTTTCTTTGTTATGGGGAAATACCTAGGAACCAGGATCAGGAGAATTTCACCCAAAGGGACTATTGCCTAGACATAGGGATAGAACGTTTGGTTGTCTTAAGCTTCTTTTCGTAATGCAGAATTGATTATTAGGGATGCAAGACATTGTGGTCTAATAATTAAGGATAAGCTTTTTATGCCGAGACATCGGGTTCTAAGTAATTTAGAGAGTGACATTAACAATTAAATGAAGAAGATGAATTCCTTTTTGCATGAAAGTAAGGACGATGAAATCTAAACCCCAACAACATTATCATCTCATATTATCAACATCATCCATTCACTCTTGTGTTTAGCCTTAATTGATCAAATTTTACTCTTATTGCATTTTAATTTTAATCGTTGGAATCGTTCTTTAGTCTTAATTAGTTAAGGTATTACACGATTGTTTAGGAACACGAGTCTCTTGGGAAACGATACTTGGTCTTACCATTTTATATTACTTGATACGATTTGGTACACTTGCCAATGAGATAACAGTAAGCTACCGATAAAACAATCATAACAACAAGATACATACATACTGATTTTATCAACCATAATCAAACACACAACAAGATACATATCTTCTTATTATACCAACCATAATCAAACACACAACAAGATCGATACCTTCTAATTATATCAACCATAATCAAACACCCCGTACATAGTAGTAATAAAAATAGAATTCCTAATCCTCTAACATAAACAATTCAATCATATTGAATTACTCAATCTTTGATCCCCGATCCATGAACTTCGATCATCGATCCTTGATCTTTAACCCTTGATGTCATCACTAACATCTCACACACAGACCCTTGGTTTATTCACTCATTAGCACCCATGCTAACTACTTAGTATAACCATTAGAGTAACACCACTATCAACATAACATAACGATGAACATCTTAAGTATCATGATCATTATCATAGATACAGTACCATCATGACTATCTCAGTCATAAACAACACCATGAGCATCATTGTACCATAATACCATAGTGGAAAGAGTCCATCTCACTCTTGCATCCTACATATAGCCTCCATTACAGGACATTTGTAGCCTCCCCTACAGATCATCTCCTTCCAATCCACACAAGGCAAAAGGAAGCACATATCCATAGATAGAACCAGGATTTACGAGGTACAGCTACTAGACTTATCCTTCACTCTCATGCTAATCAATTACATACCCACGTACATCCCAACACTAATTCATGCTCCACTCTAAGCCACAAGTCAAATTAACCCCAAACATAACCATTAACCTTAATCTCTGATTATCATCATGTTCCACAGCTCCTCAGGCTTGGTTCACGTCCATTATTCATCAAATTCATCATTTTCCACCAAAAGACATTGTGGTAATTGATTATCACTTAAGATAATCAATTATATAAGTGAAATTTACCCAGAAACATCACGCAGGAAGAGATAATCGATTATCATCCTAGATAATCGATTATCCTCGAAACCATACTCAAAATCAACGTGCAGAATCGAAACACATCCTAGACATGATTAAAGCATTTAAACATACATACATCAACCCTAGATCACGTGGAAACATAGTTAACACATCGTACATGCATTCAAGCATCACATACCCATGTAAACATACTCAAACACATATAATACATCACTTGAATCATCCAGATCCAATCATTGACCTTTTATATCTCCAATAATAGAGTGCAAAAGAGTCTCCGATAAAAACACCAAATAAGGTTTTCAATCAGCCAAACTAACTAAGCTTAATGCTTACAAATGTGAACCAAGAAGATGAAAATTCTCTAAAACGGAGCTGCTGATGCGAGGCTATTTTCTCCCAAATTGAACTTCTGATTGATGATCCGAACGATCATATTGAAGAACCATACGTTTGGAACCCATTGTCCAAACATTAACCCGATCCAACGGGGAACGAATTCACAACGACGAAAAAACCAGTGTAGGTTTTATGTTACACGGAAATTACCTTTTCTATTCCTTTCTCCCTTAATTGGCTTTTTCGTCTCTTCAAATGACTCTAATGTGTCCTATTTGTAAGATCCGAGAAAAAATAGGAGTCTTAGAAATAAGGTAGTCTTGTGATTTTGGTCTTTTTTTTTTGGAAATTAGTGTTATTGATGTACACCTATAACCCAACACTTACAACATATATTTGCATGGAGACCCCCAAGCATTATAACTTTGTTCTCCCTTAGCATCAAACCCTTTGTTAGGATAACCTAACAAAACATACATAATACATTTATAAGGAAAAATCATTACAAATATTACATAAACCCTATGCTCATTGATACACAAACTCTTACCCAACAATAAAAATAGATAATCATAATCATATACACATGTACCAAAACAAGGATTACCAATCAAGATAATCAAGAACACATATAGCATACAATCATAAA
Organism: Vigna umbellata; assembly: GCF_029865625.1. Lineage (NCBI taxonomy): Eukaryota > Viridiplantae > Streptophyta > Magnoliopsida > Fabales > Fabaceae > Vigna > Vigna umbellata. The sequence continues at coordinate 12,953 of NW_028274525.1, forward strand.
CAAACAAAGGTAAGCTTCCACATACCTTGGTCAATCATAAGGCTTTATCTACAACCCTAAAACACCACCAATCTTCCTTTACATTAAGTGTTTCTCGTCGCTTTCTTTGTTCTTCTATTAAAATGTTAATTTCCTCTCTTCCTCTGTTTTCTCTCTTTGATTTTTAGAGTTTCTAAGGCTTCTAAACATCAAACCACATCTTAATTAATTTCTACACCAATTAAATAAAGGTAAAATATCATTTTGTCTCTAGGCAAAAATAAAAAAAACAAAGAAGTAACATAACAATTATGTTCTACCAAAAATATGCACTCGAGAACACTAATTTTCACAAAAAGCTAAAGAGTCAAACTACTTTACTTTTAAAACCCTTATTTTCCCGGATCTTAAAGTTACACTTGTTTGTCTCAACAATTTATAAAATTTTGTTCAACAAAAATTATCAAATTTTGTTCAATATAAAACAAATATTGTGATTAATATAAAATAATAAATGATTTTTATTATTTTAATATTATTATATTAATCACAAATATTAAATATTTAATAAATAATTAATAAAAAGTTAATTATAAATATACAAATTTATAAATAACCGTAAACTTAATTAAACTTAAAATATCCTATCAAATTTTACTACATTCATAGAAAGTTGAACAGAGTAGTTTTAGAAAGAAGTGCGTCTTCCCAATCCAAATGCATTGATAACATAACTGTTCACGATGTGGCATTGTTAGTTGTTTCTTCCTAAATAATTTATTACCAGAGTCCAATTTTGACCACTTTTATTAAAGTTAAAAATTAATTTATTTCGGACTTATTTAAATTTTTAAATACAAAACGATTTAATTTTTATTATTTATTCTGACTCGCTGTCGTTTACCAAATCAAATTAAAATAACTTATTAAATAATGAATTAAAATATTATAATTATAATGAGTTAAATTTACAAATATGAATTTTAAATTTATGTAGCCAAATAAGAAAATCAAGTTTCTTTCGACTCTTTGAAGCAGTTCAAAAGCTGGAAATTTATTTTCTTTCCAAAATACATAAGAATAAATGAAAATTTAAAATTCACCAAAAACTATAAAATTTTTCATTTTATATTATTCCTTTTCTTAATTTATTTTGACTAAATAAAGTAATAAAAGCTTTGTAAAAACTAAAACAATGAATAAAAGCATAAATTATTATCTTTTGTTTATTAATATAGGATAGAATTTTCATTTAAATGTTATGGGTATGTATGTTCTCATTAATTTGAAAAATCATCAACAATATGGAAAATTTTAATTAATACTTTATTAACTATTTATTAACTATTTATTAACTATTTATAACAGTCAATGAAATTAACTATTTATTAATACCTTATTAAAGATAAAGGGTGTTTCCTTTCCTGAAAAACCATTAAAAATGTAATGCTTTTTAATTATCATAAATGTGGAGTCGTTAATCTATCCGTTAACACGGAAAACCAAAATATTCAAAATATTAAAATCACAAAAATCATGCTAATATCAAACAGGAATGAATTTCAACTAAATCCTCGTGTCCTTTTTAATGATAACAAAAAAATAATAAAGTTATAGCTATAAAAATAAATATAAATACTTTTTACAACTTTATTATAAATAGGTTTTTTCTTATTTTATAGGTAATATTTTCTTATAAATAATTATTTTAATTTAAAATATTGATTACATAAAAGAAATTAAATTTAAAAATAAAAAGTTAAATTAAAAAAAAGACCACTAAAAGTAAAATTTATAAACGGTATCTTATTAAAACTTAAAGTTGGAAAAAAATTATACAAATCTTCTTTATATATAAATTATCCTAATAATTAATATGCAAAACAAATTAAAAGAAAAAACATCAAAATAACGACCACATGAGTCCTCCTAAAAACATTCTTAACACAACATGTCCCTACTAAAGTATGTTTAAATTTCAACCCAAAATGAACGTTCAATAACGCAACATAACACCACCAACGACAATTGTAACGAAATACACCAAAGCGTTTGAAGGAGCCTTAGCAAAACCACCATTCGTCGGTGATGGCGCCGTTGACGGCTCCGACTGCGGCGGAGAAGTTGGCCCCGCCGGCAACTGCGGTGGGGAAGTTGGCCCGGCGGATGACTGCGGTGGAGAAATTGGCTCCGCCGGAAACGGCGGTGGAGTTCCCGTCTCCGGTGGCGGTGCCGGAGGAGAAGTCACCGGATACATTGTTTCAGGTGCCGGAGCTGTCGCTGGATACCAGTTTTCAGGTCCCGGAGCTGCCGCAGAAGGCCCGTTGGCCGGTTTCGGAGATATTGAGTTTGATGGAGGTTGAACCGCTGGGGACGGTGGAGAGGAAGGCGAAACGATTGGTGGGTTTGGCTTTGGTGAGGGTGAAGGCATATCTTTTGGTGGCAGCAATGGTGATAGTGAAGGTGATGGTGAAGGTGATGGCGATTTTCTAGGGGATAAAACAACAACAATCAATTTCTGACCCTTTTCACAGTTTCCATCATTTCCACTAATGAAGTAAAACGGTCCTGATCGATCAAACTTGAACTCAGTGTCACCGTTTTCGAACTTCTTGATTGGGTTGGTCTTGTTGCACTTGTCATAATCTTCCTTCTTCACTTCCAACACCGAGTCTGAACCCTTCTTGTAGTTGAAAACTAGCAAGAAAAACAATAATAGAACAAATACCCATGAATTAAAACTGTCACGTCATTGTAAAAAAATGTTATCTTTATGCACGATCGAAACTCCAAACTTTTTATAGGCATGTGGGTATTTAATCAGTATTAGTATTAGTTACCTATTGTGTCATTGATTTGGAATCGGTTTCTTCCAGCCCAGTTGTTGTAACTCTCGGAAGGATTTGGAACCCAGCCTTGGCTTCCACCAACGTTGAATTTCTTGGCTTGGGAGCTTGAGAGAAGAGTGAGGAGAAGTAAGAAGAGGTATAGAGGTTTTTGAAGATCCATGAGGGAAATGAAAAGTGAGATGGGCGAGAATAGTGTCTGTTGCTGTGGTTATATAGAGAGAGGGAGAGTTCGAGCTAGTGTGTGAGACAAGAAATTTGAAGGAAATTTGGGGGTTAGAGTTGTAGAAACCGAAGCAAAATGAAAATGGTGTAGATTGAAATAGAACCAATAATATACGTATATCTTAATTTTATATATAGTTATTATACACTTCTTATTTTTTTATTATATATATATATATATATATATATATATATATATTAAGTATATATTAAATGCTCATCAACATTTTCAGTGCAAATGGATATTTTTCGAATAAAATAGGAAAGAATATAAAATATTTGACTATTAGGTTTTATTTCGAAGGAACTATGTATACGAACAAGGTGTACAAATTGCGCGAGTGTAGCGTGTGAAACATTCTATATCTGTGGATTGTATTCAAACTTTGAATGTAGTACACATGGCCCCGATAAAGGGTTTCAAAATTTGCATTTAACAAAAAAATTATTTTTCGAATGGTGGACATGGTCTATTGTGGGAATCATGAAGTTACAAGAAAGAAAGAAAAATGTTACTCTACTTATAATTATTTTATTATTTTATGCTTTTTATTTGTATTTTTTTACAAACCTTTCAATATATATTAATAATTAATATTTCAGTTTCAAATAATTAATTAATTATGAATAATTAAGTCACATAAAAATATTTAGTTTAATAAAATTAATTGAAGTTGAAAAGTTAATTGAAACTAAAAGATCATATAATTGATAAATGTAATATTGATCGTTGTTTGGGATATTAAAAAAATTTATGGCTTAACTATATTTGTAATATATATAAATTTTCTTTTTCTACAATATCTGAGTAACTCTTTATGTTGATTATCGATTTGACCCTTGGATATTTTTGATGTATTTGTCTACTTGGATAGATTTTGGTTTATGTGCATTTTAAAGGAGTTATCTAGCCTTGACTTATTTCGATCAGGTTCATGGTTAAATTTCACATGAATGACTTCCTCAACTTTCAAGGTTCTAGAGTTGTAGACTCTAAACACTCTTGATATTTTTGAGTAGCTAAGTATGATCCCTTCATCATTTGTGGAGTCAAACTTCCCTAGATTATCTTTAGTATTTAGTATAAAGCATTGATAGCCAAAATAATGAAAATAAGAAATATTTGGCCTTTTGTCCTTCCATAATTCATAAGGCGTTTTGCTAAGGACTGACCTAATGTAAATTTTGTTTTGATTGTAACAGACACAGTTAACTACTTTTGCCCATAAGTGTTTAGGAGAATTATCATGCTCAAATTAGACCACTAAGCGAGGACCAATTGCACATAACATATTGCATATATGTAGGGGCACACAAAACCGAATGAGAATTTTGCTCCAATCATCTTAAGGAAACCTGTGCAAACTCACTAATCACCAACCTAGAGAATTTACATCTTCATGAAAACGAGTTATAAACGATTAAAAAAGAATTGAAACAAAAAACGAACCCCAATGTAGAAACAAAATTCCAATGCACCAAAAACGAAACACAATCAACCAAAACGCAATCTAATCAACAAAAATGCAAACCCAAATGTAAAATGAAATCAAACAGAATATAGTCGCAATGGAAACAAACTCAAAATGAATTGGAAAAGCTTAAAACGAAGTTGTCATGCATGGAATTGAAGTGTAGAAACTAAATTGCAAGATAAAGAGACAAAACGAAAGTGCAAAATTGCAATTGCAATGCTCAAATTGAAAGTGCGCGAAATTTAAATGAAAACCTAAAACCCCAAATTGGGGAAACTCTCCCTTGCTATCCAAAAGTGCTAGAAACGTAAAATGAGAGAGTGAGAAGCGTTTTTCCCCCATTGGGTCATAAAACCCTAGTCCAAGGTCAGCCTACAAATTGAGCTTTTACTATTTTGACCCAAAATTGCCCAATGGTCCAAATCTGTCCAAAAATATACTAAAAACGAATTTACAATTGAATTAAATCTAAAACGCCTATGTGGAGAGTGGTTGTTGACGTTCTTGCCCTCTTGAAGTTCCAAAATAATATTCCAAACAATTCCCTGCAATTAATAATGGACATAATTAGTCTCAGATAATTCAAATTAACTAAAATAAGAATTACTTGTTAAATTAAGCCAAAATATCAAAATTGAGGAAATATTGGACAATTAAGCACAATTTCGTAATCAAATGTAGTTCAATAATCTAAGTGAATAGTAGAAAGTATTGATTCATTAAAATAGACCATACTTAGTCTTTTGCACTCCTAGGCAAAATCAAGACGCAGATCAAGATAACACATCAAAGGACATCAGGAAAGTGACACAACCTCAGCACACAGAAACAAAAAGACTCACAAGAAAACAAACAAATTTACACAGTCCTCAAGGAATATGGAAAAAGAAAAGGGGTAGACAACATCCAACACACAAAGAATAAGAGAAAATAGATACTCATGGTAATCATCCAAGCAATTCCAGACATGGCAAAATAATCAATCAGCTCAAGAGGTGAATCAAAAGCAACAAAACCTCACAGATGCGCTATCACTATTTCTCTCAAGTGCCTAAGGTAAGCAATGTAAACTCAATGCACTCAAGAAAGCAAGCAATAAACAGACTTGGCAAGTCTCTGATATCAACACTCAAAACATATGCATGTTCAAATCAAAAGGCTTCATAGTTTTAATGGGGCCAAGGACAAGGAAGGATAAAATATGGATGACAAGCTACAAACCAAAAAGAATATAAGAGCAATGGGGAACAAGTGAAAATACAATCAAATCACACCCAAAACCTCTAATTCAATCCTCTTCTTTCTTTCTTTTCTTGTCTTGTCTCTTTTATTTTCTCTCTTTTTTAGAACATAATTGACTGTAAGAGATAAGATACACAACATATTTTCAACACAACCAAGAAGAGGAACCAACTAGCCAATTAATCAGAATCCTCAAGAAGACCACACTTGTTCCCAAAACAATTCCAAAGATCAAAAATTCCCTCAGGTTAAGGTAATCATGATTTTTCACTTAAGGCTAATGTATGAGCTTCAAAAAAAAAGAAAAGGGAAAAGCATAAGCTCAAAGTGGTTATCAATGGATTACAACCGAGTAGGCTTATTTGGCTAGAGAGGCTCAAAAACAAAATTACCTTTATCAGTTCCAAACATGCATATTAGTCAAGAATTATCAACCAGAGTTAAGCCAAGGCATATGTGCAAGTAATCAAGAGGTATATCACACACAAGAAAGAGATCAAGTGGCTCAAATCCTCACACAAGGTATTTCTGTCATAATCAAATCACTACTGGAAAAGCGCGATTTACCGACGGCATATTACCGAAGGCTTTGAAGCCCTCGGTATTGAGATGATTACCGAAGGCTTTTAAGCCGTCGGCAACGTTCTCGCGCTAATTTAAGTCTGGATTTTGGTTCCCCAATTTCATTTTCTTCACGCTTCGTCGCTTTCCCCAAATTTTCCAATTTCCCTCCCCCTTTGTTCTCTTCTCTGAAGTTTCCCCCTTCCCTTCCCTATTCTGCTGGTGCCCTCCATTGTGCCCTCCAATATTGAGCGATTCTGGGATAATTGAGGGTTGGTTGATTGACAATGGTTTGGGGATTCTTTGGCTGGGATTGAAGACGACGGTTTGGGGGTTCTACGCCTAGGTTCGCTGAGGCCGGTTTGGTGGTTCTGCGGTTGGGTTGGTTGACGCCGATTTGGGGGTTTTGCGGCTGGGTTCGTTGACCCAGGTTTCGGGGTTCGTGGGAGATGTCCGGAATGCGGCGGCAACGAGAGTCTCACTGTCTAGTGAAGGCTGGTAGATCTGGAGCGAATAGCATTGCGATGGTGATCGAGGTAGCGAGACGCGCTACGGCTTCTTTCGTGGTGGCTCTGTCGGTCTGCGAAGGGGATAAGATCACGATTAGATGACTCTCGCGGGGGTGTGCTTTCTGTGTGTTTCGTGTTTCTGCTTTTGCGAAATTGGTGGCGCGGGGAAGATGGCGGCTCTGGAGCGACGGCGGGGAGGGAGATTCAGGGTGGAGGGGAGGCACGATGGTGATCCGAGATGCATCGGCAACGTCTGAAGCGTGACAGTATCAACGACGGGTTCATCGGATGGAGGTCGATGAAAGGTACAGTTGTTGTTGATCTTCGATTCGGATGGTAGGATGAAAACGGATTTGGAAATTGGGGATGTGTTCTTGGGTTGAATGCACTAAATTTGATGGATTTTTGGGTTCGCTATGGAGCCTTGATGCTTTATTCTGTTTGTTTTGTGCAGATGGATGATCTTGATATCAGATGGGCTTGTTTGATGGAGCTGTGAAACCTTGGAAGACTGGGTTCAGATCACTCTTGGTGCTGAAGAGATTTTAGCACAAGCTGGGTTGGCTAGGAGGGGACTTAGTGGATGCTGCAAAAATGGCCAATGTTGGTTTGAAATCTGTTACTGCACTTTATTGTCAAAATTGTTACTGGTTTAAGCTTCTAGTGGTTGGCTTTAAACTTCAAAGTCTGCATCATAACAACAATGATTACAAATAACTGAAAGAACCAACAAAAGTGAGATTTATGAGTGAACAATGCAGTGACAATTTTATTTGGTGTTGCTCTTGATGTATTCAATTTTTAAACGTGGATTGGACTTGTTGCTGCACTAGAATTTGTTGTTTGAATACATTTTCGATGGAGCTTCTTAAACTGTACAACTTATTTTCTTCTTGGACAGCTATTTTTTGTTTGATGCCGGTCTGCTATTGGTCGTTACTAATTAGGAACAAGTAAAGTTATAACAATCTTTTTCAGGACTTTAAAATAATTAGTAATTAAATGCAAATATCATAGATACTGTATAATGATTAAATTGGTCATAAAAAGAGAAAAAATGAGTTATAAAGACTTGTTTTTGTTTACATTAAGATAAATTAAAACATAAAATATGTTGAATTTGATAAAAATGGTGGGCTGAGAGCTAGTATTGTTGGATGCCACCATCTTCAACAGTGGTTTGCTCATAAAGTCAACCAATTGGTTATACATGATTTTGTTTTCTTTGCCATTTTGCAGGTTTTGGTGGGTATTATTATCTCTTGGAGCCACTCTGGTGGGTGGGAATGACCACAAGTAAGCTTTCAGTGTAGTTTTAATTTTGTTTTTATGCTTAAAACTTTGTTTTTTAACATGGCAGGACGGGGCTGCTAGATTCTAGATTTTCTTTTACCTTTTGTCTTGTATTAATAATTGGTTTTGATTTTATCAATTAATTGTCTGGAGTTAATTGGATTTTATTTTTAATAAATTTTTTGAATCGGGTAAGTTAGGATCAACTGACTCGTTTTACATTGTGTAGTGGAACCCGGATTTCATGTTTTACATGCTTTATTATTAGCTAGATGCAAATATTTGTTTGTCATGGTCATTTTTTCTTCATCTGATTTCTTGTAGAACCTGTTTCTGTATGGTTTAATGTATAGTGATTGCAGGAGAGGTTGCAAATTTTGTTGCATATGCGTTTGCCCCAACGGTTCTAGTTAAAAGTGAAAAAGGTACACCAACCAAGTAGCTTTTGTATTGGATGCTACACATATCAATCACCCAGAATATATAAATATATATGCATCACATTCTGCAGCAGCCCAACGCCCTGTTTTTTTTTTCGCCCTTCGGAATTTACCGAAGGCTTTTGGCCCTCGGTAATTACCGAAGGCTTTTACCGAAGGCGAAAGCCCTCGATAAATGTTAGCGACAAGGGATTTACCGAGGGCTCTTTGGCCGGTGATAAGCCTTCGGTAATTACCTTTTACCGATGGTTTTGGGCTGTTTCCGAGGGCTTCTGGCCTTCGGTAATGCCCTTCTTTTTTGTAGTGAATCAACCTCTCAAACATCATAATCATCTTTCTAAGCATAGAAAAGCAAGAATTTCAAACCAATCATAGTATCAACGAATGGAAGGAGAAGTCTACACCCTAAAACAAAGTCTAGAAAACAAGAGAAACATACAAAACAATAAGACACAACAAAAACAACCCAGAAAAGAGAAAACTTAATAAGGAAAACAAAAACTAACAAAGAAAAGAATCAAAATCTCCGCAGCAACGGCGCCAAATTTGATCGAAGTCGTACCCGAATCAAATTAATGAGCAAATAAATGCAGTATAAGCTAGGAGAATGACCCCTAGGTCGTCTCTCAAGAACCAAATGTGGTTCAGGAATTAGATCAAACACATGGTGGGGGGTTTTTAAAGTAGTTTTGTGTACCAAAATAAACTAGCTAAAGCACAAATTCAAGCATAAATTTAAAGAACGATTAAATACAGGTTGGTGCTAGCTCGGTTGCACTTGTTTCCAATCAAAGATTCACAATAGATATTCAATCATATGACCCTTAATCCAACACGAAATAGACAACTAAGTGAAGTCTAAAACGGTCTTCATAAAATGCGAATTAAGCAAACACACTCACAAAGATTCATCAGTTCTGCACAAACACAGTAATCAACTAAGCGAAGATTATCATGCTCAAATTAGACCACTAAGCGAGGACCAATTGCACATAACAGATTACATATATGTAGGAGAACACAAAACCGAATGACAATTTTGCTCCAATCATCTTAAGGAAACCTATGCAAACTCACTAATTACCAACCCAGAAAATTTACCTCTTCATGAAAACGAGTTCTAAACGATTAAAACAGAATTGAAACATAAAACGAACCCCAATGTAGAAACGAAATTCCAATGCACCAAAAATGAAACCAATCAACAAAAACACAATTTAATCAACAAAAACGCAAATCCAAATGTAAAACGAATCCAAACAGAATCTGAACGCAATGGAAACGAAGTCAAAACGAATTGGAAAAGCTTAAAACAAAGTTGCAATGCATGGAATTGAAAGTGCAGAAACTAAATTGCAAGATAAAGAGAGAAAACGAAAGTGCAGAATTGAAATTGCAATGCTTAAATTGAAAGTGCGCGAAATTTTAATGAAAACCTAAAATCCCAAATTGGGGAAGCTCTCCCTTGTTGTCCAAAAGTGCTAAAAACGTAAAATGAGAGAGTGGGAAGGGTTTTGCCCCCATTGGGTCATAAAACCCTAGTCAAAGGTTAGCCCACAAATTGGGAATTTACTATTTTGATCCAAAATGGCCCAATGGTCCAAATATGTCCAAAAATACACTAAAATCGAATTTACAATGGAATTAAATCAAAAACGCCTTTGTGGAGAGTGATTGTTGACGTTCCTTACCTCTTGAAGTCACAAAATAATATTCCAAACAATTCCCTGCAATTAATAATGGACACAATTAGCCTCAGATAATTCAAATTAACTAAAATAAGAATTACTAGTGAAATTAAGCCCAAATATCAAATCTGAGGAAATATTGGACAATTAAGCACAATTCAGTAATCAAATGTAGTACAATAATCTAAGTGAATAGTAGAAAGTATTGATTCATCAGAAAAGTTTGTATCTATCTTTCTGTTGACAGGGGAGCACTGTGAAGCACTGTGATAGTTGAACCCAATCCTTGTGATATTGGTTTTTGATTATGACAACACATTGTTAATAAAAACACATGTGTATGTACTGTGTTATATGTGTTTATGCTTATTGTGAAATATGCACATATTGTGATTCTCACATTTGACATATTGCATTGACTGTTGCATACTACTGTGTTTTTAAAGTGCTCATATCTGTGTATGCACATATAAGTTTTGAAATAGAAAAACCACATGCACAAAAGCATATCTGCATGACTTAATCGATTACAGTATTGTGATAATCAATTAAGGTCATCAGATAGTGTGAGCGTTAAACTGTGGCAAAACAACAAGTTTTGAATCGATTACGTTAGTTGGTAAATCGATTGAAACTCGTGTGTTTGCACATATCATTTTCAAATGTGCTGTGATGAGTTTTGGAAAGAAAAGTTTTCAAACATCTTTTAAGTGTTAAAGCTTAATCGATTACATGGATTATGTATTCAATTAAGTTTGTTAAGATTTTAAAACTGACTTATGCTTGTGTAATTGTTATAACAGTCATATTTTGTAAATGTGTTTGACTAAGCATTTAATGAAAATCAATTGTATTAATTGTGTAATCAATTAAGGAGCCAAGTTGGTTGTAATTCGGTTACACCTATTTAATGTAACCGATTACATAAGTTGGCTAATCGATTAAATTGTGTCAGGATTGACTTAAACTATATATTGACGCATTGATTGTTTTCTGTAAGAAGAATTGATTCTAACATTTTCATATCTTGAAGAATTCTTGTGAAGCAAAACTTGACTGGATTGAAAAGGTTGATTGTTCTGCACAAATGAGGTGCATGTTGTTTGATCAGGAGAACAATATTCACAATCTTTGATTTGTGGTTCCCTGTGCGTGCGGCCAGAAAGAAGAACGTGATGTTCTTTGTACTTTGAGAGGGTTCTCAAAGGGGTGATTGCAGGAGAGGATTATTCTTGCTGCAGGTTTTTGTATTGGCTATATTAGATTAGTGAGTTAAAGAGGTTGTTTACATTTTGACAGGTTGATCGCTGTAAAAGTCTTGTTGTAAAAACTTATATCCCTATGGTGCAATTAGCTTTCAATCTCAGGTTGATTGGAAGGACACTGGATATAGGCATTAAGGCCGAACCAGTATAAAAATCAGAGTTTGATTTTTGTTCTCCCTATCTCTCTACATTAATTGATTACATATTATCATCAATTGATTAAGCATAATGTTACATTGCATGCATATTGCTTACTGTCCAAGAAAGGTTTAAAGAATCATACCATTTGTGTAAAAGATTTGAAAAGCGTTTATTTTGATAAAACACCAATTCACCCCCCCCTCTTTGGGACTAAAATTGGAGAGATAACTTTTCGTCAAATGGGATTTGTTGCCCGTGGACGTGTGCTTGTTCGCAAGGATGAAGACAATCAGGATGAAGAAGATGATGACATGGATGCCCATATGGCAGAACCAGTATGAGCTGCTACTCCATCCGAAGCTGGACAATTTACCATGCCTTCATCCTCTTCTCTCACCATGAAAGAGTATTTTGCCAATCTATCCAAGCAAATGGAGGATATGAATTTGGGTCATCAAGCGCGATTTGATCAAATCATTGAGATGCAGCAAACTCATCAAGAGTATGTCTATGAACGATTTGAATATTTTGATACTCGCTTAGGCAACATTGAGGAACGCCTAAATCTTCAACCTCCCAAACGTCTCCCAAGTCCTACTTTTTAGAGATTAGATAATTGTCTTAAAGTTTTATTATGTGTGATCTTTGATATTTTGAGTGAATTGTACTTTCCTTTGCATAAATGAATAAAATTTCTTCATTTTCCTTCATTGCATAAATTGACTTTTTGAGGCGGAGAACATTTTGAGGGGGAGTATGTTAGCTTTTTGCATATGATCAAAAAGGGGGAGAAAAACTTCTAGTACAGTTACTACTAACTTGTTCTGTGTTTGTAAGTTTGAAATCTGTGTAGATATTTAGAGATGCTTTTAAACAAGGGATTTTTTATCATCATCAAAAAGGGGGAGTTACCAATGAGGAGCATTGGTGTCTTGAAGATAATGATTTTGATGATGCTACAAAGTGAAGAACTTGAAGACTCTACTTGTAATTTATTTAAAAGCATTTCTGTAGAATCAAGTGTAATAGGAATAACTTTGATAATGCAAACACTTAGAAGTTTTCCTGTCTTTAGTAAGTTTGTGCAAATAATCGATTTTTTTTGTGAAATAATCAATTATCACGAGCTCATTTGGAAAATCATGGCTCGCGCAAATAATCGATTATTGCTCGAAATAATCAATTATTCTAGTATGAGTCAACACTGCCCAAGTCTCGCAGATAATCGATTATTCCCCAGGATAATCGATTATCACATTTTGAAAAACCCCAAAACGGACACGAATAATCGATTATCACTTACAATAATCGATTATCACTGGCAGTTGGGAGTTGTCTTTTTAAATTTTGACCTCTAGGCTATATATACTCTTTACCAAACCCTTAGTCAGTATCTATGCCATTTGAGAATACAGTTTGTCTGAGGAAGTTCTCAAGTCATAGTGTTGCTCTTGTCAAGTCTTATGAATAAGGGAAGCTCGCGCTTAGTGTGTCTAAGATCGGAGCGGTTCTCTTCAAGTTGGCTGAGCAGTTTTCTTCCGGTTCGTTTGTCGAAAAGGAAGGTTCTTCCATTCGTTTGTCAAAGGAATGTGTTTTTTGTTCTTTGCTCATTTCATTATCTTGTAATCTGTGCAACAATATTTTTAGTGAAAAAGTTTAATCACTATTTATAGTGATTAATGATTGGACGTAGAATCTTTTGATTCGAATCAGGATAAAATTTGTGTTGATTTTCTCCTCCGTACACTCTTTAAACTTTTAGCACATCAACTATTTGATAAAAGTTCTTTAAGAAAATCAAGTTTTTAAAGTAGAGCATTGTATCTTATTTATTGACCTCTACACGCTTTGTGCTCTTCAAAAGTTTGTTTTTACTCCGTTACGCGACTTGCTGATACTCTGTCAACCTACTCCCATCTCTTTCCACGTAAGGCTTCATGAAACTTTTAATTAAAAACAATTTAAAAAATATTACATTTCTGAAATAATTTTAGGCATAATTACGTTTTCGATCACTAAAATTTGACATGATTTAAATAAGCACCTCAAATTAAAGAGGTTATTTTAGTCCTTCAAATTTAATTAAATATTATTGTAATTTCTTAATATTAAATTTGAGAAACTAAAAAACGTTTTAAATTTTTTTATCCATCAAATTTAATGTTTAATAACTTCAAATATGGAGTTAAAGTGAGCTTTGATTTAATTGTAAAATGCTAAAAATTAGAGTTATTACATATTTCAGAAAATAAAATTATAATTAAGAATAATTTTTAAAAATATTCTTACCATAAAATAAAAAAGGTTTAATTGCTTCCTTTGTCCCCAGTTTGGTTGAATTGTGTCAAATTCATCCTCATTTTTAAAAAAGTTTCATTGTCGTCCTCACGTGGTATAAAAGTGTCAATTGAATCCAAACATAGAAAAAATTTGTGTCAAAGTAGTCATTTTTCCTATATATCTGTGTCTTCCTTTCATATGTCACTTCTCTGGAGCTATGAAAAGCCTTAAATTGGATAAGGTAAAATGAATATCTATACTTGATTGTATGAAAGGAAGACACAGAGATATAGGAAAAATGACTACTTTGACACAAATTTTTTCTATGTTTGGATTCAATTGACACTTTTACACCACGTGAGGACGACAATGAAACTTTTACACCACGTGAGGACGACAATGAAACTTTTTTAAAAATGAGGATGAATTTGACACAATTCAACCAAACTGGGGACAAAGGAAACAATTAAACCAATAAAAAATTATCATCTTCAACTTCGTCCCTTATGTAACTAGAATAAAGAGCGGAAAAAACACTACTTAATGACAATGAAAGTGCAAAGACTTCAGAATTGGACTGACTTTCATATCGTAATCAGAGTCTTCCAACTAATAACCAAGTGGTATTTCGCAGTTGACGTGTGTAAGTCAGTACTCCTTGCTTTTTCCCGTCCAAATTTTCCACAAATTTTTCAGGTAGTATTTAAGGCAGATATTTTATTTTGGGTTAAATATTGTTCTTTGTATTTTTCTTTAAGGTAAATTATATATTTTTAGAATTTATACAAATCATATAAAAATATTATTTCTATCAAATGTTATGTGCAGAATATAACTTTTAAATGTTATTTATTAAAAAAAATTCATATTTAACAGAAATTATTTATCACAAGTTAATATAATTTCAAGTATAGATCTAATTATTGGAAAATTTTTTATTTAAAAATTTACTTTTAAATCTCGGAAAATACTTTAAGATTTATTTCAAACCTTATTAAATAAATAAAATTAAATAAGTTTACAATATTTTCTATAAAAAAATAATTAAAATTAACTTATAATTCTAATAAATTTTATTTATTTTTGTTTTCCCTTCCTATTTTTTTCTTCTTCAAAGCCTATCTTCCAAAAACAAACATATATATTTAGTTTAATGATAAATTATTCTTATAAAATATAAAATATATTTAACCTTTTATTTTTAAAATATATTTGTTCACAACCTTTTATTTTCTTTTATAACATAAATTAACTATGAAACATAATTTCTTAAATAATTTGAAAGGATATATATATAGGGGTTTACTAACGCGCGTACGCCTGTTTTTCAGTTGGTACATTTTAGCAATGTGTACCGGGTTTTAGTAGACAAAAATATCCTTATATATCATGGATTCTAAGTTTTAAGGTTAAGGGTATTTTAATAATTTTCATTCTCAAAACTAAAAAAAAAAAGAAACCCCCCAAACCCTTACTGACCTCTCTCATTCCTCTCAACCCTTTCTCTTTCCTCTTTCTCACTCCAATCTTTTCTCTGTCATCCTTACTGTAGCCCCAATTGAAAAAAATCAGAAACACTTGCTGTTAAACAATCTTACAAAAAAATGATTTTATAATGAATTTTCATCTTATAATTTTTGGTCTTATCTAATTTTATCCAATTTTCACAAGCATAAAGGAATTGGTAATTGACCTGGAAAAAAATCAGAAATACTCGCTGTTAAACAATTTCTTACAAAAAATGATTTTATAATGAGTTTTTATTTTATAATTTTTGGTCTTATCTAATTTTATCTAATTTTCACAAGCATAATGACATCAAAGGAATTGGTAATTGGCCTGGAAAAAAATCAGAAACACTCAGTTATTAAACAATTTCTTACAAAAAATGACTTTATAGTGAGTTTTCATTTTATAATTTTTGTCATATATAATTTTATCTAATTTTCACAAGCATAATGACATCCGAAAGAATTGGTAATTGGCCCAGAGGGCTTTTTTTTAAAGATGATGATTCAACAAATACAGATGATGAAATTAGAGAGGTTAGTGAAGATGGTGAAATTGAAGAGATCTTGAATCAACATTTGCCTTGAAGGTGAATATGTCAATGACTACAGTAGGGATGACAGAGAAAAAGTTGGAGTGAGAGAGATGAAAGAGAAAGGATTCAGAGGAATGAGAGAGGTGAGTAAGGGTTTGGGGGGTTTCTTTTTTTTTTTTTTAAGTTTTGAGAATGAAAATTATTAAAATACCCTTAACCTTAAAACTTAGAATCCATGATATATAAGGATATTTTTGTCTACTAAAACCCGGTACACATTGCTAAAATGTACCAACTAAAAAACAGGTGTACGCGCGTTAGCAAACCCCATATATATATATATATATATATATATATATATATATATATATATATATATATATATATATATATATATATATATATATATATATATATATATATATATATATATATATATATATATATATATATATATATATATATATATATATATATATATATATATATATATAACCGTATAATTTTAGCTATGATACCATATAATACAATATATTCCAAATACTTATGGTCAAGAATAATTTCATGTCAATTTTTATTTGTTAATAAAATAAAAATAATAATTATGAAATTAAATAATAAATAATAGATAATGATTAAATGATTAATATTGAATAATTTATATTGTCATGTTAAAAACCTAAATGATTTGGAACGAATAATGTCAGAACCATTAAATTCAGTTATGAGTGGAAGCCAGGTGTAGGTGTAAGAGTTTAGAAAATTCAGAAAGTGGAAGACAGATGTGTGTAGTTGATTGGCCGATCGGTTTTTGATGGTAGTATATAAGTAAATTTTTCAAACATTGAGCCAATTTTGCATGCACCTCTTCTCTCCAAATTTCTGAGTTTCTCCTCCTTCTCTCTACAATTCTCTTTCTTCTCTCTACAAATTCTCACTTTCTCCTTATTCTGATCATCATATAGGTTGTGTCTGAGTTCTTCCTTAGTATCAAGAGTTTCTTTCCATCAATCTAGTTGTTGTGTGAAGTGGGTAAGTAAACTCATTCGTTCTTTTAAAATTTTTGTATTTTCTGGTACATGCAAGCACTGTTCAGCTTGCATGTGTTCTTCATCTATCTCTCTCTGAATCTGTTTCTGTCTTTGATCCTCTAGTTGGTCCCTTTTCACGGATCGGAAATTTAGTCGGTTGCTTTAGAAGTGGTTGCTGGTAAGTCAAAACGGTTGAAGCTTAGGAAGTGCCTAGTTTATTCAAGGTAAGGGAAGCTAGTGATTTAATTATATTTTTCTGTGTTTGCAATTGATGTGTGAACGCTTGCATGTATGAATAATGGTATGTTGATGGAATTGTATTCAAATTTTGTGTTTGGCCGAGACATGTGAACTGGGCTGGAGTTTCCTGTTGTAGAACGTTCGGTCATTTCTGGTTTGGAAAAGAGAGTATGAGAAATTGTGAGTGGTGAGCAGTGTGTAAAAGGTTCAGTGGAATAGGTTTAAAATAACTTAGAAATCAAGTTTAGAGGTTTAGAAATTAAGAAAAATATCTTGTTTTGGTTTAAGAAGTGTTATTTAGAGTTTTGTTTTGTTGACCGTTCGGCTGTGTTACGTACTCAGTCATTAACTTGGTTCGGTCTATTAGAGGTATTATCTATTTATGATCGTTTGGTCTAATCACAGTGTTCTGATATTAAACTAGTGTTTGGTCTGGATAGAGTATCCAATATTCTCTGAGTACTTGGTCTAGTGTAAGTGTTTGGCCTAAGTTTTTAAGAGTTCGGTTTGAGCTATGAGTGTGCGGTTTAACCTCTTCGGGTTGGGCTAAGTTTCTAGTAGTTGGTTTCTATAGTGGTCGGTCAATAATAGCGTTCGGTCATTTGTTTCTGTTTTGTCTCTTATGAACCGTTAGGTACTCTCAGTTGGGTAGCGTGAAGGTGTTCGGTCTCCAACGTTCACATGTTCTCTTTATTCTATGAAGGAAAAATATAACTGATGAATGATAGATTATGTTTAATATGATAATTTTGACTTTTAAATACTATAGAAGAGAATTCCAAGGCGGAATGTCTCGTGTATGGTTATTGAAGTTGTAAAGTATGAATATGGATATGCTAAGCTGGCGTTCATCCTGAAATTCTATGAGTATCATTCTCACATAGAGAGATATTTCATTTGTGAGAATAGCAGGAGGTCCTACCACCTCAGGGTGTCAAGGTAGGTATTATGGGATTAACCTTGGGTAGTAGCTTGATTGGTGTCAGCTATTACACTACCACAAGTGCAAAGACGACTGTAGCTAAATATTCATACAACCCGGATGGTCAAGTCATAATATTTGGTTTATATATATATATATATATATATATATATATATATATATATATATATATATATATATATATATATATATATATGAAGTGTGGTGTTCTGTTTGAATATGATTAATTGTATTCCGTGTTTGCATGATGTACCGTTCGGTTTTGTATGTATTGAACTTGCATGAAATGTATACATGTGTTTATAATTAAATTACATTAGCTTACCCTACTTTCTTGTTTTGTCTTGTTTTGTCTGTATGTTTATCTTTTCTTTTGCAATGATCATCCTGTGGATGTGAGTAGAAGGCGATGAGTGTTCGGTGGAGCAAGCGTTGGAAGGCGAGGATCCTGTGGCTTAAGTTAGGACCTCTCGGTCATCAATTGTGTATAGTTTTAGATTGGACCGTTTGGTCAATAGGTTTAGCTTATCTTTTGTAAACCGATCGATTTATACAGGATGTTATATAACCGTTCGGTTTATGGCTATATTTGGTATTAGACTTATGTTGTTCTGTAAAGTTTTTAGTTTTTATGGTTATTTTGGATAACTGTATTGTTAAAATACTTTACTAGTTTTGGTGAACTGATGTATCATATTATTATATGTAATTAATGTATGATATAGTATTATGCTATATTTTGGGATGTTACAAGAAAGTAAAATAGGAAAAATAAAAGACTAGATGAAAATTAGATCTAATGGAAAAAAATATTAAGTGTTCATATTTTATGGTTAAAAAACTTGAACATTTCTCCTAATATAGTTTACTTTTTAATTAAAGTAATATTTTCAAAATTTAAATTTAAATCACATAATTAAGAGACAGAAATAACTGTTATTCATATAAATTAATATTGATTTATATCGGAATATTTTAAGTACATGTTAAAAATTTCTTGATATATAAATTTACATTTTGTTGCGAACGCTTTTGATAATGGAAACATTTCAACTTCGATCATAACAATTAAAAATGAAACGAATACTAAAATTTTACATATGTCTCAATCATTCTCCTTATATATCACATACCTAAGTGTAAAATATATAGTCATCAATTTTGTAACAAACTTTATTTCTAGATTTCATAACAATACTACATTGACACGTATAATTTAAAGAAAGTAAAAGTTTTGCGTCAACGACGAAATTTCTCAGAAAACAAATTTAGTTCAAACACGTTTTATGAGGGACAACTCATTTAATGCCTCTCTAGACTTCAAATAATAAAAACTAGGTCAATGTCGAGTTGCGTATAGCTGAATATACTATTTTTCTTTATATTAAGATGAATTAACATTTAATTTTTTATAAAAAAAGTGTTGACATTGATAATATATTTTGTATAGAAAGAGAATTATCTAAGAATTTTTTTCGATATATATATATATATATATATATTATGAAAGAAATAGATTGTTAATTTCATTTAATATATAAAAGTAATTCTTTTATTTAGAGATGACAAAAATAGTGATATGCATAAGAGTATCTTTATTTTCATCCTTTTGTTGTTTTAAGTAAAAATTCATTTACATTTTTTTCACTGGTCACATTTTTATTTATATTGGTACTTATCTTTTTATTATTTATTTTTTTTTTTAATGTTAAGATAAAAATCACTACAAAATAAACATGATATCATTGAAAGGATTTCAAACCCTAGTGAAAAAATCGCTTTCTATAATAATTTTTTATATCAATTATAATTCATATAGTATAATAAAGATGCGATAGCAATATGGTAAATAAGTAGAACACTTTCTATCCTAGTTAGACTTAGAGTCGATATAAAAAGTGAAACAATGACAATTTGGTAATTAAGTATAAGACTTTCTATAATGGTTAGACCAAGAATTGGTATAAAAAGTTGACATGGTGACATTATGGTAACTAATAGTAATTAAGTATAAGACTTTTTATGTCGGTTAAACCTAGAATCGATATATATAGAAAGTGAAGCTAAGAAAGGGACTAAATCGTAATCCCTTTTGCCTAAAATCATTCAATTTGTTTTCTCCATCGCCAACTCTCCATCTTCAATGGACTCCCGATTACCATTTGTCATCTTCAACTCCATACTCATCCCTCATTCATCTTCATCCTTATCTTCCAACATAGACATGCACCTCCATCTTCTTCTTCGCATCATTGCCTCACATATACAAAACATTGTCGATGATTGCCCTAGACTGCCACTGTTAATTTTGGGAAGCCAATCACCTATCTCATCCTCCCATAATTTAATTCCCAAATTCTGGCAACGAGAGCATGAATGAGCTCTACCTTATTCTTCACCAATGACGATTTTGAGCAAAGGTTTCACTTATTACCTTTTGATCCTGCATTACCTTTGTGTCAGCTAGGACGCATTAGCCATTGCCATTGGCTTCAACCACCACACTCACTAGACAAAAGTCACCTTTGTTTTTCCCTTGACATCTTCCTTTCGTATGTTGCCTTCACAATAGCCATTGGCCATTTCTCTATACTTCCTAACCCTTGCTGGAGTGGGTCCTTTCCTGCACAACCTTCACACTGGCCATTGGCCATTTCTCTTCCTCACGAGCTCATCGCAAGCACATCACCCTTAGAGCTCGCACCTTAGGCCCTCATTATTGGCATCGACAAGGTCTAACTTTTTTTTACCCTCTTTCACAATTTTATTCATATCTTGATTGGATTCACCACTTGGGGTTGTTTCTGATTTAGGGATGGAAAATTAAATGGATATGGAGAAGTGAGAATTGTTGCATTTTGCTTTGATTTTGGTTTTGTTGGATGAATGTAACAAAATTTTTGGTAAGTAAAGCATTACTTTTTCTAAAATCTTTATTATACCAGTTGTGACCTTAACTGGTATAAAAAAGAGAACTTTTTATACTGGTGTTTGAATCGGTTTAAAAAGGTGAAAACTTTCTATATAGTCTATTTCTATATCGATTTTGGAATTGGCATAGAAAGTCTTTCTAACCAATATAAAAAGGATTTTTTGCACCAATGAATTGTCAAATATCGAGAAAAATATTATATGTGCTTAAGGTTATCTAATAAACTATTAGTGTTTTGGTAATTTAAAATGGGGATGAGTATAAGGATGAGAACATATTGGATGGGAGCAAGGAAGAGACATATGTATACACATATCCCCATCCTCATTCCCAATTATAAAAGGTAAATATTATACCTGTACCCAATCAATGTGAAAAACTTTCATCAAAATCAGGACAAGTTCGAACAATACCCATTATAAATGATTTATTTGTCATCCTTACTCATCTCTTTATCTTCTATAATTGAAATATTAATATAATAGAGGATATGAAAATTGTTTTTTTCTTTAATTTTAGTACTTTTTCCTTTCAAATCACTTCCATAATAAAAAACCATCCATACAGTATATTCATTATACAATCTTCAACCTAACCCATGATACTTCTTATCGCAAAAAGTGTAGGACTAATAAAGTTGAAATGCATCACAAAACTATAACCTTTCTCTTCTTCTTGAAACCCACATTTTGGTCCAAATATAGCCTATCCCATGTGGTGTGGGACTCCAAGCTTTTAACACACCTATACATGAAGTACATGAAAGGGGAGAGAGCGGGAGGGAAGGGAAGGGGCAAGGATGGGGGTGGGGCGAAGGCAGGGGGTTTGTCGAGCAAACCAGCTGCATATCAGTGTTTTACAACTATTGCAATGATTAGACAATCTACAATAATTGTTAGACGCTTGTATATTTTTTTAAGACAAGATGGTCTATATTTAAACGTTCTCAAATGTTTTGAAGTTTATCAAACAACAATGAACGCAATGAGCATATATGACAAAGTGTCATCCTTAGGAAATTAATATAGTTCGAAGATAAGCGTTTTGTGAAAAAGCTTTATGAAAATCTAAATGTTTGAAGAAAAGCTTTAGTAAACGTACTAATATATGAGTAGACGCACTACTAAACAATTTCCTCACAAAATGCGTCAATGTGCTATATAAGAGTCATGCTAAACGCGCTCGTGCTATACTTTGCTAAACAATGCTAGAAAAGCTTTTCTTGAAAGATATAAACATTGTTCCAAGAACCTATGTTGAAAGATATCTTACTAAACGCGTTCTTGAATCAAACGAATCACTAAATAAAGCGATGTTAGGAAAAGTGTTGCATAGGCTAAAGAATACATTGTACCAAACAATGTTTCAATCCGACAATGAAACTTTAATAAATTGCTCGGTATCTTTACAGAAAAGCCTAAACGATGCAATCTTGCTTAAGAAATAGAAAATTTGAAAAACTTATAGTTGTTCTGAACACGAATTAAAGAACATTAAATGCATAACAGTTCAAAACAACAAAAGTGACAAGGAAAAAAGGCATATCTACCTGGATGCATATCTTCTCTACTCTGTGCAGATGAATGAAGATGTAGCTCTTATGATGAAGTGTTAAATTCCAGAAACGTGATGGTGCCCCTACGAGTTGGGGTTTTTGTGTGAAGATCAAGTCATAGATATTATAACTGGTTTTTCAATACCAGACATAATATTTATTGATAATTTTCACCGTATTCATGTATTATAAATAACTCCGTTATAATATGTTTTGAACTTATTTACAAGTTTGTCATCGCGTTTTATATTATGACTGATATTCATAACTCTGTTATAATACGTTTTAAAATTATTTACAAGTTTGCCACCGTATTGCATATTATGACTGATTTCCAACTACGTTATAATATGTCGTCATAAAAGGTTATTTTTCAACTAGTGAGGTGTGGGAAAACACTATAAGGGGGTTGAATAGTGTTTTGTAGATCTTTTTCGCGACTAAAGATTTAAGCATGATGTACGTAGCACTTATGAGTTAGTCATACTTTGTCTATAAATGTTATTCAGTAAAGATTAAAACTCAATGAAATAGTTAGTTATGAAATTGATTGCTATTGAATTGTTTTGAAACAATGCGCAAGATAGTTATTTATAGGATTTTTTCAATCTTGACGCAATATAATCGATTACGGAATTTATGTAATCTATTAAGTTTTTCCTTCTACTTTAACTGATTCTCTCAGGTTTGCTTCTATTTTGATTTTAACATATTATATAATGCATACAATCGATTATATAATTCTCACAAGCCAACAATAAGTTTATTTGACCATTAGAAACACTTCAGGATTTAAATGAAATTGATTTTGGCAAATGAAACATGCTTAACCGATTATGCAACTTATGTAATCGGTTATGTCAACACTTAAGCAAATTTTCAAATCAATTTTCGTTCTAAACAGATCAATACACTAATTAAACATATATTGGCATAACAATGTGTTTTAATCGATTATACAACTTATGTAATCAGTTATTACATAATGTTTTGCCCCTATTAAACATACAAGCAATCTAGAGAAATCTAACAGATTATATACATTGCTTAACTGATTATTTCTTCCAGAAATAAAATGTTCAATCGGTTTTAAAGCATGATTCATCAACAAATAGTGAATACATATATCAAACACAAACAAAATAAGGATAAAGCAATTGTTTTCCATTTATTGTGCAAGAAACTATAAAACCATTCTTTTATTCATAATAAAAAACATAGATACAAAGGGTAGGTTTAGCTCCCCCTATCAACAATCTTCTTGCTTAGCTTATCTTCCTCTTCATCATCTTCTTCTTCTTGTCTTCTATTTATACACCTTGGTGATATAACCATTATGAAGCTTGTCTTGAGATTTGATAATATGACCTTTTGTTGAGACAAAATCATCTATGCACCTAAACTCTCATGTTTTGAAGTTTAACAAAATAACATTAAAACGAGATAATAATCTGAAGATAAGTTAGGATGAAAACACAAAAGACTTAACACTCAAATTGCCAACATAGAAAATCTACACAAGACTTAGAACCTGAATCTCCAATATAGAAAACCTTAGGTTCTTAGGAAACAAAAAATCTAGGTCAAAAACACCTAAACACTGTGCTAAATGATTGTTATGCCTAAAGCGTCTAAGAGAGTTAAAATTAAATGCTTAAAGCTTATCATACCCAAAAGGTATTCAATTTAGCTCTCGAAAACATACCATGTCAAGATGATATCTTTCACAAAACACAGTAAAAGATTAAAAGCTTAGAATACAAAAGAAAACATAAACAATCTAAATGTTATCTGTCTAAAGGAGAGATTAAGATCAAAGCAAGCGTTTACTTTCCTAAATGATACCATGAGCTAAAACAATACTTCGTCCAACGATGAAGTCTTACTCAACGCTTGGTATCTTTAAAAGAAAAGCTTA
>NW_028274526.1:0-37464 GCF_029865625.1 Vigna umbellata
TTGACGAAGTGGACGAAGTGGACGAAGTGGACGAAGTGGAGGAAATGGAGGAAATGGACGAAGTGGAGTGAAGAAAGTGGACGAAGTGAAGGAAGTCGAGGAAGTGGACGAAGTGGACGAACCTGACAAAGTGGACGACGAAGTTCAGGAAGTGGAGGAAGTGGACGAAGTGGACGAAGTGGAGGAAGGGGACGAAGTGGACGAAGGGGACGAAGTGGACGAAGCGGACGAAGTGGACGAAGTCGAGAAAATGGGGGAAGTGGACGAAGTGGAGGAAGTAGACGAAGTGGAGGAAGTGGAGGAAGTGGACCAAGTGGAGGAAGTTGATGAAGTGGAAGAAGTTAAGGAAGTGGACGAAGTGGACAAAGTGGAGGAAGTAGAGGAAGTGGAGGAAGTGGAGGAAGTGGAGGAAATGGTCGACGTTGAGGAAGTGGCCGAAGTGGACGAAGTGGAGAAAATGGAGGAAGTGGGAGAAGTGGACAAAGTGGAGGAAGTGGAAAAAGTGGACGAAGTGGAGGAAGTAGACGACGTGGAGGAAGTAGACGAAGTGGAGGAAGTGGAGGAAGTGGACGAAGTTGCGAAGTGGACAAAGTTCAGGAAGTGGAAGAAGTGCACGAAGTGGAGGAAGTGGAGGAAGTGGAGGAAGTGGAGGAAGTAGAGGAAGTGGAGGAAGTGGACAAAGTGGATAAAGTGGAGGAAGTGGACGAAGTGGACGAAGTGGACGAAGTGGAGGAAATGGAGGAAGTGGACGAAGTGGAGTGGAGGAAGTGGACGAAGTGAAGGGAGTCGAGGAAGTGGACGAAGTGGACGAACTTGACGAAGTGGACAAAGTTGAGGAAGTGGAGGAAGTGGAGGAAGTTGACGAAGTGGAAGAAGTTGACGAAGTGGACGAAGTGGACGAAGTGGACGAAGTGGACGAAGTGGACGAAGTGGAGGAAGTGGTCAACGTTGACGAAGTGGACGAAGTTGACGAAGTGGACGAAGTTGAGGAAGTGGACGAAGTGGAAAAAATAGAGGAAGTGGAGGAAGTGGAGGAAGTGGAGGAAGTGGACGAAGTGGAGGAAGTGGACGAAGTGGAGGAAGTAGACGAAGTGGAGGAAGTGGAGGAAGTAGACGAAGTGGAGGAAGTGGACGAAGTGGAGGAAGTGGACGACGTTGACAAAGTGGAGGAAGCGGAGGAAGTGGCAGACGTGGAGGGAGTGGAGGAAGTGGAGGAAGTGCACGAAGTGGATGAAGTAGACGAAGTGGACGAAGTGGAGAAAGTTGAGGAAGTGGACGAAGTGGAGGAAGTGGACGAAGTTCAGCAAGTGGAGGAAGTGGACGAAGTTGACGAAGTGGACGAAGATGACGAAGTGGACGAAGTTGACAAAGTTGACGAAGTGGACGAAGTGTAAGAAGTGGACGAAGTGGACGAAGTGGAAGAAGTGGAAGAAGTAGACGAAGTGGACGAAGTGGACGAAGTCGAGGAAGTGGAGGAAGTGGACGAAGTTGAGGAAGTGGACGAAGTGGAGGAAGTGAACAAAGTGGACGAAGTGGACGAAGTGGAGGAAGTGGACGAAGTGAGGAAGCGGAGGAAGTGGACGAAGTGGACGAAGTTGACGAAGTTCAGCAAGTGGCAGAAGTCGACGAAGTGCACGAAGTGGTCGAAGTGGACGAATTATACGAAGTGGACGAAGTGGAGGAAATGAAGGAATTGGAGTGGAGAAAGTGGACGAAGTGAAGGAAGTCGAGGAAGTTGACGAAGTGGACGAACCTGACAAAGTGGACGACGAAGTTGAAGAAGTGGAGGAAGTGGAGGAAGTGGACGAAGTGGAGGAAGGGGACGAAGTGGACGAAGCGGACGAAGTGGACGAAGTCGAGAAAAGGGGGAAGTGGACGAAGTGGAGGAAGTAGACGAAGTGGAGGAAGTGGACGTAGTGGAGGAAGTGGAGGAAGTGAACGTAGTGGAGGAAGTGGACGAAGTGGAGGAAGTTGATCAAGTGGAAGAAGTTGAGGAAGTGGTCCAAGTGGAGGAAGTGGAGGAAGTGGACAAATTCAAGGAAGTAGAGGACGGGGACAAAGTGAAGGAAGTGGAGGAAGTTGACGAAGTGGAAGAAGTGGACGAAGTGGACGAAGTGGAGGAAGTAGAGGAAGTGGAGGAAGTGGAGGAAATGGTCGACGTTGACGAAGTGGCCGAAGTTGACGAAGTGGACGAAGTGGAGAAAATGGAGGAAGTGGGCGAAGTGGACAAAGTGGAGGAAGTGGAAAAAGTGGACGAAGTGGAGGAAGTAGACGAAGTGGAGGAAGTGGACGACGTTGACAAAGTGGAGGAAGCGGAGGAAGTGGCAGACGTGGAGGGAGTGGAAGAAGTGGAGGAAGTGCACAAGTGGATGAAGTGGACGAAGTGGACGAAGTGGAGAAAGTTGAGGAAGTGGACGAAGTGGAGGAAGTGGACGAAGTTCAGCAAGTGGAGGAAGTGGACGAAGTTGACGAAGTGGACGAAGATGACGAAGTGGACGAAGTTGACAAAGTTGACGAAGTGGACGAAGTGTAAGAAGTGGAGGAAGTGGACGAAGTGGACGAAGTGGAAGAAGTGGACGAAGTGGACGAACTGGACGAAGTCGAGGAAGTGGAGGAAGTGGACGAAGTTGAGGAAGTGGACGAAGTGGAGGAAGTGAACAAAGTGGACGAAGTGGACGAAGTGGAGGAAGTGGACGAAGTGAGGAAGCGGAGGAAGTGGACGAAGTGGACGAAGTTGACGAAGTTCAGCAAGTGGCAGAAGTCGACGAAGTGCACGAAGTGGTCGAAGTGGACGAATTATACGAAGTGGACGAAGTTGACGAAGTGGACGAAGTGGACGAAGTGGAGGAAATGGAGGAAGTGGAGTGGAGAAAGTGGACGAAGTGAAGGAAGTCGAGGAAGTTGACGAAGTGGACGAACCTGACAAAGTGGACGACGAAGTTGAAGAAGTGGAGGAAGTGGAGGAAGTGGACGAAGTGGAGGAAGGGGACGAAGTGGACGAAGCGGACAAAGTGGACGAAGTCGAGAAAATGGGGGAAGTGGACGAAGTGGAGGAAGTAGACGAAGTGCAGGAAGTGGACGTAGTGGAGGAAGTGGAGGAAGTGAACGTAGTGGAGGAAGTGGACGAAGTGGAGGAAGTTGATCAAGTGGAAGAAGTTGAGGAAGTGGTCCAAGTGGAGGAAGTGGAGGAAGTGGACAAATTCAAGGAAGTAGAGGACGGGGACAAAGTGAAGGAAGTGGAGGAAGTTGACGAAGTGGAAGAAGTGGACGAAGTGGACGAAGTGGAGGAAGTAGAGGAAGTGGAGGAAGTGGAGGAAATGGTCGACGTTGACGAAGTGGCCGAAGTTGACGAAGTGGACGAAGTGGAGAAAATGGAGGAAGTGGGCGAAGTGGACAAAGTGGAGGAAGTGGAAAAAGTGGACGAAGTGGAGGAAGTAGACGAAGTGGACGAAGTGGAGGAATTGGAGGAAGTGGACGAAGTTGACGAAGTGGACGAAGTTCAGGAAGTGGAAGAAGTGCACGAAGTGCACGAAGTGGAGGAAGTGGAGGAAGTGGACGAAGTGGAGGAAATGGAGGAAGTGGAGGAAGTGGAAGAAGTGGAGGAAGTGGACAAAGTGGACAAAGTGGAGGAAGTGGATGAAGTGAAGGAAGTCGAGGAAGTTGACGAACTGGACAAACTAGACGAAGTGGACGAAGTTGAGGAAGTGGAGGATGTGGAGGAAGTGGAGGAAGTTGACGAAGTGGAAGAAGTGGACGAAGTGGACGAAGTGGACGAAGTGGAGGAAATGGAGGAAGTGGTCGACGTTGATGAAGTGGACGAAGTTGACGAAGTGGACGAAGTGGAGAAAATGGGGGAAGTGGACGAAGTGGAGGAAGTAGACGAAGTGGAGGACGTGGAGGAAGTGGAGGAAGTGGACGAAGTGGAGGAAGTGGAGGAAGTGAACGAAGTGGAGGAAGTGGAGGAAGTGGAGGAAGTTGATGAAGTGGAAGAAGTTGAGGAAGTGGACGAAGTGGAAGAAATGGAGGAAGTGGACAAAGTCAAGGAAGTGGAGGACGGGAGGAAGTGGAGGAAGTGGAGGAAGTGGAGGAAGTGGACGACGTTGACGAAGTGGTTGAAGTTGACGAAGTGGACTAAGTGGAGGAAATGGAGGAAGTGGACGAAGTGGACAAAGTGGAGGAAGTGGAGGAAGTGGAGGAAATGGGCGAAGTGGAGGAAGTAGACGAAGTGGAGGGAGTGGAGGATGTGGAGGAAGTGGACGAAGTGGAGGTAGTGGAGGAAGTGGAGGAAGTGGAGGAAGTGGAGGAAGTGGACGTAGTCGACGAAGTGGACGAAGTTCAGGAAGTGGAAGAAGTGGACGAAGTGGACAAAATGGAGGAAGTGGAGGAAGTTGACGAAGTGGTTGAAGTGGAAGAAGTGGTTGAAGTGGACGAAGTTGATGAAGTGGACGAAGTTGACAAAGAGGAGGAAGTTGAATAAGTGGAGGAAGTGGAGGAAGTAAAGGAAGTGGAGGAAGTGGACGAAGTTGACCATGTTGACGAAGTGGAGGAAGAGGAGGAAGTGGACGATGTTTAGGAAGTGGAGGAACTGGAGGAAGTGGAGGATGTGGAGGAAGTGGAAGAAGTGGACGAAGTGGAGGAAGTGGCCGAAGGGGACGAAGTGGAGGAAATGGAGGAAGTGGACGAAGTGCAGTGGAGGAAGTGGACGAAGTGAAGGAAGTCGAGGAAGTTGACGAAGTGGACGAACTTGACAAAGTGGACGACGTTGAGGAAGTGGAGGAAGTGGTCGACGTTGAGGAAGTGGACAAAGTTGACGAAGTGGACGAAGTGGAGAAAATGGAGGAAGTGGGTAAAGTGGACAAAGTGGAGGAAGTGGAGGAAGTGGACGAAGTGGAGGAAGTAGACGAAGTGGACGAAGTGGAGGAGGTGGAGGAAGTGGAAGAAGTGGTTGACGTTCACGAAGAAGTGGATGAAGTTGACGAAGTGGACGAAGTGGAGAAAATGGAGGAAGTGGACAAAGTGGACAAAGTGGTGGAAGTGGACGAAGTGGACGAAGTGGAGGAAGTAGACGAAGTGGAGAAAGTGGAGGATGTGGAGGAAGTGGAGGAAGTCGAGGAAGTGAAGCAAGTTAACGAAGTGGAGGAAGTAGCGAAAGTTGATGAAGTGGAAGAAGTTGAGGAAGTGGACGAAGTGGAGGAGCTGGAGGAAGTGGAAGAAGTGGTCGACGTTCACGAAGAAGTGGATGAAGTTGACGAAGTGGAGAAAATGGAGTAAGTGGACAAAGTGGACAAAGTGGTGGAAGTGGACGAAGTGGACGAAGTGGAGGAAGTAGACGAAGTGGAGAAAGTGGAGGAAGTGGACGAAGTGGTGGAAGTGGACGAAGTGGACGAAGTGGAGGAAGTAGACGAAGTGGAGAAAGTGGAGGAAGTGGAGGAAGTGGAGGAAGTCGAGGAAGTGAAGCAAGTGAACGAAGTGGAGGAAGTGGAGGAAGTGGAGGAAGTGGAGGAAGTGGACGACGTTGACGAAGTGGTTGAAGTTGACGAAGTGGACTAAGTGGAGGAAATGGAGGAAGTGGACGAAGTGGACAAAGTGGAGGAAGTGGAGGAAGTGGAGGAAATGGGCGAAGTGGAGGAAGTAGACGAAGTGGAGGGAGTGGAGGATGTGGAGGAAGTGGACGAAGTGGAGGAAGTGGAGGAAGTGGACGAAGTTCAGGAAGTGGAAGAAGTGGACGAAATGGACAAAGTGGAGGAAGTGGAGGAAGATGACGAAGTGGTTGAAGTGGACCAAGTGGACGAAGTGGATGAAGTGGAAGAAGTTGACAAAGAGGAGGAAGTTGAATAAGTGGAGGAAGTGGAGGAAGTAAAGGAAGTGGAGGAAGTGGACGAAGTTGACTGATGAATCAATATTTTCTTGATTTCACTTAGCTTATTGTGCTAGATTTAATCAAAGAATTGTGCTTAAATGTCCGGTATTTTTCCGTTTTTGCTAATTGTGCTTAATTTGACCAAAAATTCTTATTTTAATTAATTTGAATTGTTTGAGCTAATTATTTGCATTATTAATTGTAGGAAAATTGTTGGATAATATTTTGGGATTTAAAGAGAAAATGCCACATCAAATACAAGAGAGGTGGCGTAGATTTAATTTTTTTATGGGGTGCACATAGTAGAAATAAGAACATGCGGAGGCACATTTCACTTTAAAGAAAAAGATGGGCTGAAAGCAACCACACGGACCAACTCTCATCCAGAAGCAGCAGCTTGGTCTAGTAGAAGCCTTCACGTCCAGCAGCTTGGAGGGAGCGTCCAGCGCGTCCAGGAAGTGCATCAGCATCTGGGAGGTGTGTGCTTGGAGAGATTCGGCCCACACCTGGAAAGCAGCAACACGAGAGCCCAGCAGAGGAAGCCTTCACGTCCTTCAATTGGATCCACGCGGACAACAGCTTCACGCGGAGAAAGTGGAGGGTGCACAGGGAGACTCACGGTCCAACACGTGAATGGGGAGGCACTCACGTCTCATTCACGTGGTCCAGCACACGGGTTTGGCTTCCAGCAGATGGGGTGCAGCAAAACAAGGGGCAGCAGGCCCAACTATCTTCATTCATGTGTCCAGCAGAGATTCACACGCTGGCAGCAAGGGAGGTGTGTGATTGGAGAGGTGCACGCTCACGGGCTGAAGACCAAAAGGAGCTGCTACGTCCACATGCTGCCACGTCCACACAGCCCATCAACAGACGTTCACGGTCCTGCTGCCAGCATCTCTAGAGGGGTGCGGGGAGAGAATAGGAGGTGCACGAAGGGCTTCACCACGTTCCAGCAGTGTCCATCATTCCAGCACAGCAACACACGGAGGGAAGAGGAGTCCAACAATAGCTTGTGGGTGTAGTGCACACGGTCCAGCAAGGGAAGAGGCTTTCACGTCCAGTAGGTTGGATGGCTGAAGGGGAGACATGTGTGCTTAAAAGGAAGAGGAGAATAGCCGCCACAAGGAGGAGAGTAGAGAGGGAGAAAGAAAGCAAGCATGGAGGGCTACGGTTGAAAAAAAAAGAATGGTGCTGGATTGAAGAGCATGGAGTTTTCTTTGGAGGGTGTCTCGGCCTGAATCAGGACAGCAGCCGCCACTTTCTCAGATTTTATTTTCTGGCCTTGCTTTTGAATGTTTCTTAGAGAGTTTGGAGCTGAAGGAAGCTGCTGCCACCTAAGTGTATTCATTTTCTTTTGGCTTGAGAAAGGGGTTGCACAGTAAAGTGGTGGAGTCACGGATATTGAAAGAAGTGTGGTGTGCTGCACTAAATAGCTTTGCTGGAAAGGGAAGAAACACACGCGTGGGTTTGTTTTGGATGAAGATTGAATTTTATATTTTGAAGAACATGGTGCTTTATTTTGTTGGAAAGTGCATAATGATTAAATTGGAGAGGCCCAGACGGTTTGTGCATTCAATATTTTGTTTTATCTTCTTTATTCAAGACCGAGGATGAAGTTTACATTTTACATGTTTCAACTTCTTAAATGCATTTAAATGTTTTTTTTAAGTCATTTCTACTTATTCAACTATTGCAATTTAGTGTACTATTATCGTGTGCTTTCTCTGTGTCGTTTCCGTGATGAATTACTTTTAATGTTTAGATTACTCGTTGCATTTTAATAGCTTCAATTGCGTTTGGATATTTACTTATTGCATTGTTCATTTTAATGTCTTCTTTTATTTCAATGCTTTCAATTCTGGTTATGGTTTTATTTAGTTTCCAGTTTAATTTAATTTTTCCGCATCAAAAACAAAACTTCCAAACCCCCCCACTTCGTGTTAGACCTAAGACTCGAACCACATTTGGTCCTTGAGAGACGACCTAGGAGTCACTTCCTAGTCTATACTGCATTAATTTTGCAATCAACTTTTGTGGGAGGTGCGACCCTCTCATCATTGACCATGTTGACGAAGTGGAGGAAGTGGAGGAAGTGGAGGAAGTGGACGACGTTGACGAAGTGGACGATGTTTAGGAAGTGGAGGAAGTGGAGGAAGTGGAGGATGTGGAGGAAGTGGAAGAAGTGGACGAAGTGGAGGAAGTGGCCGAAGGGGACGAAGTGGAGGAAATGGAGGAAGTGGACGAAGTGGAGTGGAGGAAGTGGACGAAGTGAAGGAAGTCGAGGAAGTTGACGAAGTGGACGAACTTGACAAAGTGGACGAAGTTGAGGAAGTGGAGGAAGTGGAGGAAGTGGAGGAAGTGGAGGAAGTTGACGAAGTGGAAGAAGTTGACGAAGTGGACGAAGTGGACGAAGTTGAGGAAGTGGAGGAAGTGGTCGACGTTGAGGAAGTGGACGAAGTTGACGAAGTGGACGAAGTGGAGAAAATGGAGGAAGTGGGTAAAGTGGACAAAGTGGAGGAAGTGGAGGAAGTGGACGAAGTGGAGGAAGTAGACGAAGTGGAGGAAGTGGAGGAAGTGGAGGAAGTGGAGGAAGTCGAGGAAGTGGAGGAAGTAGACGAAGTGGAGGAAGTGGAGGAAGTGGAGGAAGTGGAGGAAGTCGAGGAAGTGGAGCAAGTGAACGAAGTGGAGGAAGTAGCGAAAGTTGATGAAGTGGAAGAAGTTGAGGAAGTGGACGAAGTGGAGGAAGTGGACGAAGTGGACGAAGTGGAGGAGGTGGAGGAAGTGGAAGAAGTAGTCGACGTTCACGAAGAAGTGGATGAAGTTGACGAAGTGGACGAAGTGGAGAAAATGGAGGAAGTGGACAAAGTGGACAAAGTGGTGGAAGTGGACGAAGTGGATGAAGTGGAGGAAGTAGACGAAGTGGAGAAAGTGGAGGAAGTCGAGGAAGTCGAGGAAGTCGAGGAAGTGAAGCAAGTGAACGAAGTGGAGGAAGTAGCGAAAGTTGATGAAGTGGAAGAAGTTGAGGAAGTGGACGAAGTGGAGGAAGTGGAGGAAGTGGACGAAGTGGAGGAGGTGGAGGAAGTGGA
Organism: Vigna umbellata; assembly: GCF_029865625.1. Lineage (NCBI taxonomy): Eukaryota > Viridiplantae > Streptophyta > Magnoliopsida > Fabales > Fabaceae > Vigna > Vigna umbellata. Next base: position 8,947 of record NW_028274526.1, read on the forward strand.
AGAAGTGGTCGACGTTCACGAAGAAGTGGATGAAGTTGACGAAGTGGACGAAGTGGAGAAAATGGAGGAAGTGGACAAAGTGGACAAAGTGGTGGAAGTGGACGAAGTGGACGAAGTGGAGGAAGTAGACGAAGTGGAGAAAGTGGAGGAAGTGGAGGAAGTCGAGGAAGTCGAGGAAGTGAAGCAAGTGAACGAAGTGGAGGAAGTAGCGAAAGTTGATGAAGTGGAAGAAGTTGAGGAAGTGGACGAAGTGGAGGAAGTGGAGGAAGTGGACGAAGTGGAGGAGGTGGAGGAAGTGGAAGAAGTGGTCGACGTTCACGAAGAAGTGGATGAAGTTGACGAAGTGGACGAAGTGGAGAAAATGGAGGAAGTGGACAAAGTGGACAAAGTGGTGGAAGTGGACGAAGTGGAGAAGTAGACGAAGTGGGGAAAGTGGAGGAAGTGGACGAAGTGGACGAAGTGGTGGAAGTGGACGAAGTGGACGAAGTGGAGGAAGTAGACGAAGTGGAGAAAGTGGAGGAAGTGGAGGAAGTGGAGGAAGTCGAGGAAGTGAAGCAAGTGAACGAAGTGGAGGAAGTAGCGAAAGTTGATGAAGTGGAAGAAGTTGAGGAAGTGGAGGAAGTGGAGGAAGTGGAGGAAGTGGACGAAGTGGAGGAAGTGGAGATGGTGGAGGAAGTGTAAGACGTTGACGAAGTGGTAGAAGTTGACGAAGTGGTCGAAGTGGACGAAGTGGAGGAAGTGGACGACGTTGACGAAGTGGACGAATTTGAGAAAGTGGAGGAAGTGGAGGAAGTGGAGGAAGTGGAGGAAGTGGAGGATGTGGACGAAGTGGAGGAAGTGGAGGATGTGGACGAAGTGGACGAAGCGGTGGAAGTGGAGGAAGTGGACGAAGTGGAGTGGACGAAGTGGATGAAGTGAAGGTAGTCGAGGAAGTTGACGAAGTGGACGAACTCGACGAAGTGGACAAAGTTGAGGAAGTGGAGGAAGTGGAGGAAGTGAACGAAGTTGACAAAGTGGAAGAAGTTGACGAAGTGGAAGAAGTGGACGAAGTGGAATAAGTGGACGAAAAGGACGAAGTGGACGAAGTGGACGAAGTGGACGAAGTGGAGGAAGTTGACGACGTGGACGAAGTGGACGAAGTGGACGAAGTGGAGGAAGTGGTCGACGTTGATGAAGTGGACGAAGTGGAGGAAGTGGAGGAAGGGGAAAAAGTGGAGGAAGTGGAGGAAGTAGACGAAGTGGAGGAAATGGAGGAAGTGGTGGAAGTGGAGGAAGTGAAGGAACTGGAGGAAGTGGACGAAGTTGACGAAGTGGATGAAGTTCAAGAAGTGGAAGAAGTGCACGAAGTGGACGAAGTTGACGAAGTTGGCGAAGTGGAGGAATTGGAGAAAGTGGAGGAAGTGGAGGAAGTGGAGGAAGTGGAGGAAGTGGAAGAAGTGGACGAAGTGGAGGAAGTGGACGAACTGGAGGAAGTGGAGGATGTGGATGGAGTGGAGGAAGTTGACGAAGTGGACGAAGTGAACGAAGTGGAGGAACTGGAGGAAGTGGATTTGAGGAATTGGACGAAGTGAAGGAAGTCGAGGAAGTTGATGAAGTGGACGAACTTGACGAAGTGGAGGAAGTGGACGAATTTGAGGAAGTGGAGGAAGTGGAGGAAGTGGAGGAAGTTGACGAAGTGGAACCAGTTGACGAAGAGAATGAAGTGGACGAAGTGGACGAAGGGGACGAAGGGGACGAAGTGGACGAAGTGGACGAAGTGGACGAATTGGACGAAGTGGAGGAAGTGCACGAAGTGGAGGAAGTGGAGGAAGTGGAGGAAGTGGTCGACGGTGACGAAGTGGAGAAAGTGGAGGAAGTGGACGAAGTGGACAAAGTCGAGGAAGTGGAGGAAGTGGACGAAGTTGACGAAGTGGACGAAGTTCAGGAAGTTGAAGAAGAGGACGAAGTGGAGGAAGTGGAGGAAATGGAGGAAGTTGACGAAGTGGAGGAAGTGAACGAAGTGGAGGAAGTGGAGGAAGTGGACGAAGTGGAGTGGAGGAAGGTGACGAAGTGAAGGAAGTCGAGGAAGTCGACGAACTTGACGAAGTGGACGAAGTTGAGGAAGTGGAGGAAGTGGAGGAAGTTGACGAAGTGGACGAAGCGGACGAAGTGGAGGAAGTGGAGGAAATGGAGGAAGTGGAGGAAGTGGAGGAAGTGGAGGAAGTGGAGAAAGTGGAGGAAGTGGTCGAAGTTGACGAAGTGGACGAAGTGCACGTAGTGGCCGAACTGGAGGAAGTCGAGGAAGTGGACGACGTTGACGTAGTGGACGAAATGGACGATGTGGACGAAGTGGACGAAGTGGACGAAGTGAACGAAGTTGAATAAGTGGAGGAAGTGGAGGAAGCGGAGGAAGTGAAGGAAGTGGTCGAAGTAGACGAAGTTGACGAAGTTGGCGAAGTGAACGAAGTGGACGAAGTGGACGAAATTGACGAAGTGGAGGAAGTGGAGGAAGTGGACGACGTTGACGAAGTGGACGAAGTTGACGAAGTGGAGGAAATGGAGGAAGTGGACGAAGTGGAGGAAGTGGACGAAATGGAGGAAGTGGACGAAGTGGACCAAGTGGACCAAGTGGAGGAAGTGGAGGAAGTGGAAGAAGTGGAGGGAGTGGAGGAAGTGGACGAAGTTGACGAAGTGGACGAGGTGGACGAAGTGGACGAAGTGGAGGAGGTGGAGGAAGTGGACGACGTTGCCGAAGTGGACGAAGTGGAGGAAGTGAACGAAGTGGACCAAGTGGACCAAGTGGAGGAAGGGGAGGAAGTGGAGGAAGGGGAGGAAGTGGAGGAAGTGAAAGAAGTGGAGGAAGCGGACGAAGTGGAGGAAGTGGACGAAGTTTAGGAAGTGGAAGAAGTAGACGAAGTCACGAAGTGGACTAAGTGGACAAACTGGACGAAGTGGAGGAAGTGGAGGAAGTGGAGGAAGTTGACGAAGTGGAGGAAGTGGAGGAAGTGGAGGAAGTGGAGGAAGTGGAGGAAGTGGAGGATGTGGAGGAAGTTGACGAAGTGGACGAAGTGGACAAAGGGGAGGAAGTGGAGGAAGTGGAGGAAGTGGACGAAGTGAAGGAAGTCGAGGAAGTCGACGAAGTGGACGAAGTGGACGAAGTGGACGAAGTGGACGAAGTTGAGGAAGTGGAGGAAGTGGAGGAAGTTGACGAAGTGGAAGAAGTTGAGGAAGTGGACGAAGTGGACGAAGTGGTTAAAGTGGAGGAAGTGGAGGAAGTGGACTAAGTGGAGGAAGTGGACGAAGTGGAGGAAGTAGACGAAGTGGAGGAATTGGCGGAAGTTGACGAAGTGGAGGAAGTGGAGGAAGTTGACGGAGTGGAAGAAGTTGACGAAGTGGAGGAAATGGAGGAAGTGGAGGAAGTGGAGGAAGTGGAGGAAGTGGAAGAAGTGGACGAAGTGGACAAACTTGACGAAGTTGACGAAGTTGACGAAGTGAACGAAGTGCACGAAATTGACGAAGTGGAGGAAATGGAGGAAGTGGACGACGTTGACGAAGTGGACGAAGTTGACGAAGTGGAGGAAGTGGAGGAAGTGGACGAAGTGGAGGAAGTGGAGGAAGTGGAGGAAGTGGAGGAAGTGGAGGAACTGGACGAAGTGGAGGAAGTGGACGAAGTGGACGAAGTGGAGGAAGTGGAGGAAGTGGAGGAAGTGGAGGAAGTGGAGGAAGTGGAGGAAGTGGATGAAGGGGAGGAAGTGGACGAAGTGGAGGAAGTGGAGGAAGTGGAGGAAGTGGAGGAAGTTGACGAAGTTGACGAAGTGGACGAAGTGGACAAAGGGGAGGAAGTGGAGGAAGTGGAGGAAGTGGACGAAGTGAAGGAAGTCGAGGAAGTTGACAAAGTGGATGAAGTTGAGGAAGTGGAGGAAGTTGACGAAGTGGAAGAAGTTGAGGAAGTGGAGGAAATGGACAAAGTGGTTAAAGTGGAGGAAGTGGAGGAAGTGGACTAAGTGGAGGAAGTGGACGAAGTGGAGGAAGTAGACGAAGTGGAGGAAGTGGCGGAAGTTGACGAAGTGGAGGAAGTGGAGGAAGTGGAGGAAGTTGACGGAGTGGAAGAAGTTGACGAAGTTGACAAAGTGGAGGAAATGGAGGAAGTGGACGAAGTGGAGGAAGTGGAGGAAGTGGAAGAAGTGGACGAAGTGGACGAAATTGACGAAGTTGACGAAGTTGACGAAGTGGACGAAGTGGACGAAGTGCACGAAATTGACGAAGTGGAGGAAATGGAGGAAGTGGACGACGTTGACGAAGTGGACGAAGTTGACGAAGTGGAGGAAATGGAGGAAGTGGACGAAGTGGAGGAAGTGGAGGAAGTGGAGGAAGTGGTCGAAGTGGAGGAACTGGACGAAGTGGAGGAAGTGGAGGAAGTGGAGGAAGTGGACGAAGTGGACGAAGTGGACGACGTGGATGAAGTGGAGGAAGTGGACGAAGTGGACGAAGTGGAGGAAGTGGACGAAGTTGACGAAGTGGATGAGGTGGACGAAGTAGAGGAAGTGGAGAAAGTGGAAAAAGTGGAGGAAGTGGAGGAAGTGGACGACGTTGAGGAAGTGGACGAAGTTGAGGAAGTGGACGAAGTGGAGGAAGTGATCGAAGTGGACGAAGTGGAAGAAGTTGAGGAAGAGGAGGAAGTGGACGAAGTGGAGGAAGTGGAGGAGGTGGACGAAGTGGACGAAGTGGACGATGTGAACGAAGTTCAGGAAGTGTAAGAAGTTGACGAAGTGCACGAAGTTGACGAAGTGGACGAAGTGGACGAAGTGGAGGAAGTGGAGGAAGTGGACGAAGTGGACGAAGTGGAGGAAGGGAACGAAGCAGACGATGTGGAGGGAGTGGACGAAGTGGAGGAAGTGGAGGAAGTGGAGGAATTGGAGGAAGTGGAGGAAGTGGAGGAAGTGGAGGAAGTGGAAGAAGTGGACGAAGTGGAGGAAGTGGACGAAGTGGACGAAGTGGAGGAAGTGGAGGAAGTGGATGAAGTGGAGGAAGTTGACGAAGTGGACGAAGTGAACGAAGTGGAGGAAGTGGAGGAACTGGATTTGAGGAAGTGGACGAAGTGAAGGATGTCGAGGAAGTTGATGAAGTGGAGGAAGTGGACGAAGTTGAGGAAGTGGAGGAAGTGGAGGAAGTGGAGGAAGTCGACGAAGTGGAACCAGTCGACGAAGTGGACGAAGTGGACGAAGTGGACGAAGTGGACGAAGTGGACGAATTGGACGAAGTGGACGAAGTGGAGGAAGTGCACGAAGTGAAGGAAGTGGAGGAAGTGGAGGAAGTGGAGGAAGTGGAGGAAGTGGTCGACGATGACGAAGTGGAGAAAATGGAGGAAGTGGACGAAGTGGACAAAGTCGAGGAAGTGGACGAAGTGGACGAAGTGGAGGAAGTGGACGAAGTGGACGAAGATCAGGAAGTTTAAGAAGAGGACGAAGTGGAGGAAGTGGAGGAAGTTGACGAAGTGGAGGAAGTGAACGAAGTGGAGGAAGTGGAGGAAGTGGAGGAAGTAGAGTGGAGGAAGTGGACGAAGTGAAGGAAGTCGAGGAAGTCGACGAACTTGACGAAATGGACGAAGTTGACGAAGTGGAGGAAGTGGAGGAAGTTGACGAAGTGGAACAAGTTGACGAAGTGGACGAAGTGGAGGAAGTGGAGGAAGTGGAGGAAGTGGAGGAAGTGGAGGAAGTGGAGGAAGTGGAGGAAGTGGAGGAAGTGGAGGAAATGGAGGAAGTGGAGGAAGTGGAGGGAGTGGAGGAAGTGGAGAAAGTGGAGGAAGTGGTTGAAATTGACGAAGTGGACGAAGTTGACGAAGCGGGCGAAGTGGAGAAAATGGAGGAAGTGGAGGAAGTAGAACCAGTGGAGGAAGTGGAGGAAGTGGAGAAAGTAGACGAAGTGGAGGAAGTGGAGGAAGTGGAGGAAGTGGAGGAAGCGGAGGAAGTGGACGAAGTTGACGAAGTGGATGAAGTTCAGGAAGTGGAAGAAGTGGACGAAGTGGAGGAAGTGGAGGAATTGGAGGAAGTGGACGACGTTGACGAAGTGGACGAGGTGGACGAAGTGGACGAAGTGAACGAAGTGGATGAAGTGGACGAAGTGGACGAAGAGGAGGAAGTTGAATAAGTGGAGGAAGTGGAGGAAGCGGAGGATGTGAAGGAAGTGGACGAAGTTGACGAAGTGGACGAAGTGGACGTAGTGGCCGAAGTGGAGGAAGTGGAGAAAGTGGACGACGTTGACGAAGTGGACGAAGTGGACGAAGTGAACGAAGTGGGTGAAGTGAACGAAGTGGATGAAGTGGACGAAGTGGACAAAGAGGAGGAAGTTGAATAAGTAGAGGAAGTGGAGGAAGCGGAGGAAGTGAAGGAAGTGGACGAAGTGGACGAAGTTGACGGAGTTGACGAAGTGAACGAAGTGGACGAAGTTGACGAAGTTGACGAAGTTGACGAAGTTGACGAAGTGGAGGAAATGGAGGAAGTGGACGAAGTGGAGGAAGTGGAGGAAGTGGAGGAAGTGGACGAATGGAGGAAGTGGAGGAAGTGGACGAAGTGGACAAGGTGGAGGAAGTGGAGGAAGTGGAGGGAGTGGAGGAAGTGGACGAAGTTGACGAAGTGGACGAGGTGGACGAAGTGGACGAAGTGGAGGAGGTGGAGGAAGTGGACGACGTTGACGAAGTGGACGAAGTTGAGGAAGTGGACGAAGTGGAGGAAGTGAACGAAGTGGATGAAGTGGACGAAGTGGAGGAAGGGGAGAAAGTGGAGGAAGTTAAGGAAGTGGAGGAAGTGGAGGAAGTGGATGAAGTTCAGGAAGTGGAAGAAGTAGACGAAGTGCACGAAGTGGACCAAGTGGAGGAAGTGGAGGAAGTTGACCAAGTGGAGGAAGTGGAGGAAGTGGAGGAAGTGGATGAAGGGGACGAAGTGGACGAAGTGGAGTAAGTGGAGGAAGTGGAGGACGTGGAGGAAGTTGACGAAGTGGACGAAGTGGACGAAGGGGAGGAAGTGGAGGAAGTGGACGAAGTGGACGAAGTGAAGGAAGTCGAGGAAGTTGACGAAGTGGACGAAGTGGACGAAGTTGAGGAAGTGGAGGAAGTGGAGGAAGTGGAGGAAGTAGACGAAGTGGAGGAAGTGGAGGAAGTTGACGAAGTGGAGGAAGTGGACGAAGTGGAGGAAGTTGACGGAGTGGAAGAAGTTGACGAAGTTGACGAAGTAGAGGAAATGGAGGAAGTGGACGAAGTGGAGGAAGTGGAGGAAGTGGAAGAAGTGGACGAAGTGGACGAAATTGACGAAGTTGACGAAGTGGACGAAGTGGACAAAATTGACGAAGTGGACGACATTGACGAAGTGGACGAAGTTGACGAAGTGGAGGAAATGGAGGAAGTGGACGAAGTGAAGGAAGTCGAGGAAGTGGACGAAGTGGAGGAACTGGACGAAGTGGAGGAAGTGGAGGAAGTGGAGGAAGTGGAGGAAGTGGACGAAGTAGAGGAAGTGGACGAAGTGGACGAAGTGAACGAAGTTGACGAAGTGGATGAGGTGGACGAAGTAGAGGAAGTGGAGAAAGTGGAGGAAGTGGAGGAAGTGGAGGAAGTGGACGACGTTGACGAAGTGGACGAAGTTGAGGAAGTGGACGAAGTGGAGGAAGTGAACGAAGTGGACGAAGTGGAAGAAGTTGAGGAAGAGGAGGAAGTGGACGAAGTGGAGGAAGTGGACGAAGTGGACGATGTGGAACAAGTTCAGGAAGTTGAAGAAGTGGAGGAAGTGGACGAAGTTGAGGAAGTGGAGGAAGTGGACGAAGTGAACGAAGCAGACGAAGTGGAGGAAGTGGAGGAAGTGGACGAAGTGAAGGAAGTCGAGGAAGTTGACGAAGTGGACGAAGTTGAGGAAGTGGGGGAAGTGGACGAAGTTGACGAAGTGGAAGAAGTTGAGGAAGTGGACGAAGTGGTTAAAGTGGAGGATGTGGACTAAGTGGATTAAGGGGACGAAGTGGAGGAAGTAGACGAAGTGGAGGAAGTGGAGGAAGTTGACGAAGTGGAGGAAGTGGAGGAAGTTGACGGAGTGGAAGAAGTTGACGAAGTGGACGAAGTGGAGGAAATGGAGGAAGTGGACGAAGTGGAGGAAGTGGAGGAAGTGGAAGAGGTGGACGAAGTGGACGAAATTGACGAAGTTGACGAAGTGAACGAAGTGGACGAAGTGGACGAAGTGGACGACGTGGAGGAAGTGGAGGAAGTGGAGGAAGTGGAGGAAGTGGACGAAGTTGACGAAGTGGATGAGGTGGACGAAGTAGAGGAAGTGGAGAAAGTGGAGGAAGTGGAGGAAGTGGACGACGTTGACGAAGTGGACGAAGTTGAGGAAGTGGACGAAGTGGAGGAAGTGAACGAAGTGGACGAAGTGGAAGAACTTGAGGAAGAGGAGGAAGTGGAGGAAGTGGACGATGTGGACGATGTGGACGAAGTTGAGGAAGTGTAAGAAGTTGACGAAGTGCACGAAGTTGACGAAGTGGACGAACTGGACGAAGTGGAGGAAGTGGAGTAAGTGGAGGAAGTTAACGAAGTGGACGAAGTGGAGGAAGTGGACGAAGTGGAGGAAGTGAACGAAGCAGACGATGTGGAGGGAGTGGACGAAGTGGAGGAAGTGGAGGAAGTGGAGGAAGTGGAGGAAGTGGAGGAAGTGGAAGAAGTGGAGGAAGTGGAAGAAGTGGACGAAGTGGACGAAGTGGAGGAAGTGGAGGAAGTGGAGGAAGTGGAGGAACTGGATTTGAGGAAGTGGACGAAGTGAAGGATGTCGAGGAAGTTGACGAAGTGGAGGAAGTGGACGAAGTTTAGGAAGTGGAGGAAGTGGAGGAAGTTGACGAAGTGGAACCAGTCGACGAAGTGGACGAAGTGGACGAAGTGGACGAAGTGGACGAAGTGGACGAATTGGACGAAGTGGACGAAGTGGAGGAAGTGCACGAAGTTTTAGGAAGTGGAGGAAGTGGAGGAAGTGGAGGAAGTGGTCGACGGTGACGAAGTGGAGAAAATGGAGGAAGTGGACGAAGTGGACAAAGTCGAGGAAGTGGACGAAGTGGACGAAGTTCAGGAAGTTTAAGAAGAGGACGAAGTGGAGGAAGTGGAGTAAGTGGAGGAAGTGGAGGAAGTTGACGAAGTGGACGAAGTGGACAAAGTTCAGGAAGTGGAAGAAGTTAACGAAGTGCACGAAGTGGACGAAGTGGACGAACTGGACGAACTGGACGAAGTGGAGAAAGTTGACGTAGTGGACGAAGTGGACGAAGTGGACGAAATGGATGAAGTTGACGAAGTGGACGAAGGTGACGAAGTGGAGGAAGTTGAGGAACTGGAGGAAGTGGAGGACGTGGACGAAGTGGAGGAAGTGAAGGAAGTGGAGGAAGTGGACGAAGTGGACGAAGTAAAGGAAGTAAAGGAAGTGGAGGAAGTGGAGGAAGTGGACAAAGTTAACGAAGTGGATGAAGTGGACGAAGTGCACGGCGTGGACGAAGTGGACGAACTAGTGGAAGTGGAGGACGTGAGGCAAGTTCTCGAAGTGGACGAAGTGGATGAAGTGGACGTAGTGGACGAAGTGGACGAAGTGCATGAAATGGATGAAGTGGACATAGTGGACGAAGTTGACGAAGTGGAGGAAGTGGAGGAAGTGGAGGAAGTGGACGAATTAGAGAAGTGCAGGAAGTGGACGAAGTGGAGGAGGTGCAGGAAGTGGAGGAAGTGGAGGAAGTGGAGGAAGTGGAGGAAGTGGAGGAAGTGGACGAAGTGCACGAAGTGGACGAAGTGGACGAAGTGGACGAAGTGGCGGAAGTGGAAGAAGTGGACGAAGTGGACGAAGTGGACGAAGTGGAGGAAGTGGACGAAGTGGACGAAGTGGACGAAGTGCATGAAGTGGACGAAGTGGAAGAACTATAGGAAGCGGAGGAAGTTGACGAAGTGGAGGAAGTGGAGGAAGTGGAGCAAGTGGAGCAAGTGAAGGAAGTGGAGGAAGTGGGCGAAGTGGAGGAAGTGGAGTAAGTAGAGGAAGTGGAGTAAGTAGAGGAAGTGGAGGAAATTTACGAAGTGGAAGAAGTTGACAAAGTGGACGAAGTGGACGAATTGTACGAAGTTGACGAAGTGGAGGAAGTTGAGGAAGTGGAGGAAGTGGAGGAAGTGGAGGAAGTGGACAAAGAGGAGGAAGTGGACAAAGTGGAGCAAGTGGACGAAGTTAACGAAGTGGAGGAAGTGGAGGAAGTGGACGACGTTGACAATGTGGAGCAAGTTGACGAAGTGAAGGTAGTGGAGGAAGTGGACGACGTTGACGAAGTAGACGAAGTTGACGAAGTTGAGGAAGTGGAGGAAGTGGAGGAAGTGGAGGAAGTGGAGGAAGTGGAGGAAGTAGACGAAATGGACGAAGTGGAGGAAGTGGAGGAAGTGGTTGAAGTGGAGGAAGTAGAGGAAGTCGAGGAAGTGAAGGAAGTAGAGGAAGTGGCGAAATGGAGGAAGTGGAGGAAGTGGACGAAGTGGAGGAAGTGACGATGTTGACGAAGTGGACGAAGTTGACGAAGTGGACGAAGTTGACCAAGTTGACGAAGTGGAGGAAGTGGATTAAGTGGAGGAAGTTGACGAAATGGCAGAAGTTGATGAAGTGGACGAAGTTGACGAAGTGGACGAAGTGCAGGAGGTGGAGGAACTGGAGGAATTGGAGGAAGTTGACGACGTTGACGAAGTAGACGAAGTTCACGAAGTTGAGGACGTGGAGGAAGTGGAGGAAGTGGAGGAAGTAGACGAAATGGAGGAAGTGGAGGAAGTGGAGGAAGTGGTTGAAGTGGAGGAAGTAGAGGAAGTCGAGGAAGTGAAGGAAGTGGAGGAAATGGCGAAATGGAGGAAGTGGAGGAAGTGGACGAAGTGGAGGAAGTGACGAAGTGGACGAAGTGGAGGAGGTGGAGGAACTGGAGGAAATGGAGGAAGTGGAAGAAGTGGAGGAAATTGATGAAGTGGAAGAAGTTGAAAAAGTGGCCGAAGTGGACGAAGTTGACGAAGTGGAGGAAGTGGAGGAAGTGGAGGAAGTGGAGGAAGTGAGGAAGTGGACGAAGTTGAGGAAGGGGAGGAACTGGAGGAAGTAGAGGAAATTGACGAAGTGGAAGAAGTTGACAAAGTGGACAAAGTGCCCGAAGTGGACGAAGTGGAGGAAGTGGAGGCTTTGGAGGAAGTGGAGGAAATTGACGAAGTGGAGCAAGTGAACGAAGTGGACGAAGTGGACGAAGTTAACGAAGTGGAGGAAGTGAAGGAAGTGGAGGAAGTGGACGAAGTGGACGAATTGGACGACGTTGACAAAGTAGAGGAAGTTGACGAAGTGGAGGAAGTGCAGGAAGCGGACGAAGCGGACGAAGTAGACGTAGTGGACGAAGTGGACGAATTTGAGGAAGTTGAGGAAGTGGACGAAGTTGACAAAGTTGGCGAAGTTCAGGAAGTGGAGGAAGTGGACGAAGTGAAGCAAGTAAACGAAGGCGACAAAGTGAAGGAAGTCGAGGAAGTTGACGAAGTGGAAGTAGTTGACGAACTGGACGAAGTGGACGAAATGGACGAAGTTGAATAAGTGGAGGAAGTGGAGGAAGTTGAGGAAGTGGAGGAAGTGGAGGAAGTGGAGAAAGTGGAGGAAGTGGAGGAAGTGGAGAAAGTGGACAAAGTGGACGAAGTGGAGGAAGTGGAGGAAGTTGAGGAAGTGGAGGAAGTGGAGGAAGCGGACGACGTTGACGAAGTGGAGGAAGTGGACAAAGTGGAGGAAGTGGACGAAGCGGACGAAGCGGACGAAGTGGACGAAATGGACTAAGTGGACGAATTTGAGGAAGTGGAGGAAGTGGACGAAGTTGACGAAGTGGACGAAGTTCATGAACTGGAGGAAGTGGAGGAAGTTGACGAAGTGGAAGAAGTTGACGAAGTGGACGAAGTGGAGCAAGTGGAGGAAGTGGACGAAGTGAAAGAAGTGGACGAAGTGAAGGAAGTCGAGGAATTTTACGAAGTGGACGAAGTTGAGGAAGTGGAGGAAATGGAGGAAGTGGAGGAAGTTGACGAATTGGAAGAAGTTGACGAACTCGACAAAGTGGACGAAGTGGAGGAAGTGGACGAAGTGGAAGAAGTTGACGAAGAGGACGAAGTGGAGGAAGGGGACGACGTTGACGAAGTGGACGAAGTTGACGAAGTGGACGAAATAGAGGAAATGGAGGAAGTGGACGAAGAGGACAAGGGGGAGGAAGTGGAGGAAGGGGAGGAAGTAGACGAAGTGGAGGAAATAGACGAAGTGGAGAAAGTGGAGGAAGTGGACGAAGTTGACGAAGTGGACGAAGTTCAGGAAGTGGAAGAAGTGGACGAAGTGGAGGAAGTGGAGGAAGTGGAGGATGTGAATGAAGTTGAGGAAGTGGTCGAAGTGGACGAAGTTGCCGAAGTTGACGAAGTGGACGAAGTGGACGAAGCGGACGAAGTGGACGAAGTGAACCAAGCGGATGAAGTGGACGAAGTGGACGAAGTTGACGAAGAGGAGGAAGTTGAATAAGTGGAGGAAGTGGAGGAAGTGGAGGAATTCAAGCAAGTGGAGGAAGTGGAGGAAGTTGAGGAAGTGGACGAAGTGGAGGAAGTGGAGGAAGTGGAGGAAGTTGAGGAAGTGGAGGAACTGGAGGAAGGGGGCGACGTTGACGAAGTGGACGGAATGGAGGAAATGGAGGAAGTGGACGAAGTGGAGGAACTGGAGGAAGTGGAGGCAGTGGAGGAAGTAGACGAAGTGGAGGAAGTGGAGGAAGTGGAGGAAGTCGACGAAGTGGACGAAGTGGAGGAAGTGGAGGAAGTTGACGAAGTGGACGAAGTGAACCAAGTGGATGAAGTGGAGGAAGTCGACGAAGTTGACGAAGAGGAGGAAGTTTAATAAGTGGAGGAAGTGGAGGAAGTGGAGGAAGTTAAGGAAGTGGAGGAAGTGGAGGAAGTGAAGGAAGTGGAGGAAGTGGAGGAAGTGGAGGAAGTGGAAGAAGTGGAGGAAGTGGAGGAAGTGGACGAAGTTGACGAAATTGACGAAGTTGACGAAGTTCACGAAGTGGAGAAAGTGGACGAAGTGCACGAAGTGGATGGTGTGGAGGATTTGGAGGAACTAGAGGAACTGGAGGAAATTGACGAAGTGGAAGAAGTTGACAAAGTGGACGAAGTTGACGAAGTGGATGAAGTGGAAGAAGTTGACGAAGTGGAAGAAGTTGACGAAGTTGTCGAAGTTGACGAAGTGGACGAAGTTGACGAGTTGGACAAAGTGGATGAAGTGCACGAAGTTGACGAAGTGCACGAAGTTGACGAAGTGGATGAACTTGACGAAGTGGACGAAGTGGAGGAACTGGAGGAAGTGGAGGAAATTGACGAAGTGGAAGAAGTTGACAAAGTGGAAAAGTGGAGGAAGTGGAGGACCTGGAGGAAGAGGAGGAAGTGGAGGAACTGGAGGAAGTGGACGAAGTTAACGAAGTGGAGGAAGTGGACGAAGTTAACGAAGTGGAGGAGGTCTAGGAAGTTGACGAAGTGGAGGAAGTGGACGAAGTGCACGAAGTTGACGAAGTGGAGGAAGTGGACGAAGTTGACGAAGTGGACGAAGTGGAGGAAGTGGACGAAGTGGAGGAAGTGGAGGAAGTTGAGGAAGTGGAGGAAGTGGACGAAGTGGACGAAGTTGACAAAGTTGACGAAGTTGACGAAGTGCAGGAAGTGGAGGAAGTGGAAGAAGTGGAGGAAGTGGAAGAAGTGGAGAAAGTGGAGGAAGTGGACGAAGTTCACGAAATTGACGATGTTGATGAAGTTCACGAAGTGCACGAAGTGGACGAAGTGGACGGAGTGGAGGATTTGGAGGAACTGGAGGAACTGGAGGGAATTGACGAAGTGGAAGAAGTTGACAAAGGGGAGGAAATTGACAAAGTGGAAGAAGTGGAGGAAGTGGACGAAGTTGAGGAAGAGGAGGAAGTGGAGGAAGTGGATGAAGTTAATGAAGAGGAGGAAGTGGAGGAAGTTGAGGAAGTGGATGAATTGGACGACATTGACAAAGTGGAGGAAGTTGACGAAGTGGAGGAAGTGAAGGAAGTGCACGAAGTGGAGGAAGTGGACGAAGTGGAAAAAGTGGACGAAGTTGACGAAGTGGAGGAAGTTGACGAAGTGGAGGAAGTGGAGGAAGTGGAGGAAGTGGAAGAAGTGGAGGAAGTGAAGGAAGTGGAGGAAGTGGAGGAAGTATAGGAAGTAGACGAAGCGGACGAAGTGGAGGAAGTGGAGGAAGTTGACGAAGTGGAAGAAGTGGACGACGTTGACGAAGTGGACGAAGTGGACGAAGTTGACGAAGTGGATGAAGTGGAGGAAGTGGAGGAAGTTGACGAAGTGGAGGAAGTGGAGGAAGTGGAGGAAGTGGACGACGTTGACGAAGTGGAGGAAGTGGACGAAGTGAAGGAAGTGGAGGAAGTGGACGAAGTGAAGGATGTCGAGGAAGTGAAGGAAGTGGAAGAACTGGACGAAATGGAGGAAGTGGAGGAAGTGGACGAAGTTGACGAAGTGGAGGAAGTGGAGGAAGTGGAGGAAGTGGAGGAAGTTGACGAAGTGGAAGGAGTTGCCAAAGTGGACGAAGTTGACGAAGTTGACGAAGTGGAGGAAGTAAACGAAGTGGAGGAAGTAGACGAAGTGGAGGAAGTGGACGAAGTTGACCAAGTGGACGAAGTGGACGAAGTGGACGAAGTGGACGAAGTGGACGAAGTGGAGGAAGTGGAAGAAGTGGACGAAGTGGACGAAGTAGACGGAGTTGAGGAAGTGGACGAAGTGGAAGGAGTTGCCAAAGTGGACGAAGTTGACGAAGTTGACGAAGTGGAGGAAGTAAACGAAGTGGAGGAAGTAGACGAAGTGGAGGAAGTGGACGAAGTTGACCAAGTGGACGAAGTGGACGAAGTGGACGAAGTGAAGGAAGTGGAGGAAGTGGAGGAAGTGGAGGAAGTGGAGGAAGTTGACGAAGTGGAAGGAGTTGACAAAGTGGACGAAGTTGACGAAGTTGACGAAGTGGAGGAAGTAAACGAAGTGGAGGAAGTAGACGAAGTGGACGAAGTTGACGAAGTGGACGAAGTTAACGAAGTGGAGGAAGTGGAGGAAGTGGAGGAAGTTGACGAAGTGGACGAAGTGCACGAAGTTGACGTAGTGGAGGAAGTGGACGAAGTTGACGAAGTGGAGCAAGTGGAGCAAGTGGAGCAAGTGGAGCAAGTGGAGGAAGTGGAGGAAGTGGAGGAAATGGAGGAAGTGGACGAAGTTGACAAAGTTGACGAAGTTGAGGAAGTTGACGAAGTGCAGGAAGTTGATGAAGTGGAGGAAGTGGAGGAAGTGGAAGAAGTGGAGGAAGCGGAGGAAGTGGACGACGTTGACGAAGTGGACGAAGTTGACGAAGTGGAGGAACTGGAGGAACTGGAGGAAGTGGAGGAAATTGACGAAGTGGAAGAAGTTGACAAAGTGGACGAAGTGGAGGAAGTGGAGGAAGTGGACGAAATTGACGAAGTGGAGGAAGTGGAGGAAGTGGAGGAAGTGGAGGAAGTTGACGAAGTGGAAGAAGTGGACGAAGTTGACGAAGTGGACGAAGTGGACGAAGTGGACGAAGTGGACGAAGTTGACGAAGTGGATGAAGTGGAGGAAGTGGAGGAAGTTGACGAAGTGGAGGAAGTGGAGGAAATGGAGGAGGTGGAGGAAGTGGAGGAAGTGGAGGAAGTGGACGACGTTGACGAAGTGGACGAAGTGAAGGAAGTGGAGGAAGTGGACGAAGTGAAGGATGTCGAGGAAGTGAAGGAAGTGGAAGAACTGGACGAAATGGAGGAAGTGGAGGAAGTGGACGAAGTTGACGAAGTGGAGGAAGTGGAAGAAGTGGAGGAAGTGGAGGAAGTGGACGAAGTTGACGAAGTGGAAGGAGTTGACGAAGTGGACGAAGTTGACGAAATTGACGAAGTGGAGGAAGTAAACGAAGTGGAGGAAGTAGACGAAGTGGAGGAACTGGAGGAAGTGGAGGAAATTGACGAAGTGGAAGAAGTTGACAAAGTGGACGAAGTGGAGGAAGTGGAGGAAGTGGAGGAAGAGGAGGAAGTGGAGGAACTGGAGGAAGTGGAGGAAGTGGACGAAGTGGACGAAGTTAACGAAGTGGAGGAAGTGGAGGAAGTTGACGAAGTGGAGGAAGTGGACGAAGTGCACGAAGTTGACGTAGTGGAGGAAATGGACGAAGTTGACGAAGTGGAGCAAGTGGAGGAAGTGGAGGAAGTGGAGGAACTGGAGGAACTGGAGGAAATGGAGGAAGTGGACGAAGTTGACAAAGTTGACGAAGTTGACGAAGTTGACGACGTGCAGGAAGTTGATGAAGTGGAGGAAGTGGAGGAAGTGGAAGAAGTGGAGGAAGCGGAGGAAGTGGACGACGTTGACGAAGTGGACGAAGTTGACGAAGTGGAAGAAGTTGACGAAGTTGACGAAGTGGAGGAAGTAAACGAAGTGGAGGAAGTAGACGAAGTGGAGGAAGTGGACGAAGTGGACGAAGTTGACGAAGTGGACAAAGTGGAGGAAGTGGACGAAGTGGAGGAAGTGGAGGAAGTGGAGGAAGTTGACGAAGAGGAGGAAGTGGAGGAAGTGGAGGAAGTGGACGACGTTGACGAAGTGGAGGAAGTGGACGAAGTGGAGGAAGGGGAAGAAGTGGACGAAGTGGACGAAGTTGAGGAAGTGGACGAAGTTAACGAAGTGGAGGAAGTGGAGGAAGTGGAGGAAGTGGTCGAAGCTGACGAAGTTGACGAAGTGGAGAAAGTGGACGAAGTGCACGAAGTTGACGAAGTGGAGGAAGTGGAGGAACTGGAGGAACTGGAGGAAGTGGAGGAAATTGACGAAGTGGAAGAAGTTGACAAAGTGGACGAAGTGGACGAAGTTGACGAAGTGGAGGAAGTGGATCAAGTGGAAGAAGTTGACGAAGTGGAAGAAGTTGACGAAGTGGACGAAGTGGACGAAGTGGACGAAGTGGAGGAAGTGGACGAAGTTGACGATGTGGACGAAGTGCACGAAGTTGACGAAGTGGAGGAAGTGGAGGAAGTGGAGGAAGTTGACGAAGTGGAAGGAGTTGACGAAGTGGACGAAGTTGACGAAGTGGAGGAAGTAGACGAATTGGAGGAAGTGGAACAAGTTGACAAAGTGGACGAAGTGGAGGAAGTGGAGGAAGTGGAGGAAGAGGAGGAAGTGGAGGAAGTGGACGAAGTGGACGAAGTTAACGAAGTGGAGGAAGTGGACGAAGTTAACGTAGTGGAGGAAGTGGAGGAAGTTGACGAAGTGGAGGAAGTGGACGAAGTTGACAAAGTGGAGCAAGTGGAGCAAGTGGAGCAAGTGGAGGAAGTGGAGGAAGTGGAGGAGGTGGACGAAGTTGACAAAGTTGACGAAGTTTACGAAGTGCAGGAAGTTGATGAAGTGGAGGAAGTGGAGGAAGTGGAGGAAATTGACGAAGTGGACAAAGTTGACGAAGTGCAGGAAGTTGATGAAGTGGAGGAACTGGAGGAAATTGACGAAGTGGAAGAAGTTGACAAGGTGGACGAAGTGGAGGAGATGGAGGAAGTGGAGGAAGAGGAGGAAGTGGGGGAACTGGAGGAAGTGGACGAAGTTAACGAAGTGGAGGAAGTGGACGAAGTGGACGAAGTTAACGAAGTGGAGGAAGTGGAGGAAGTTGACGAAGTGGAGGAAGTGGAGGAAGTGCACGAATGATGAGTCAATATTTTATTCACTTCACTTAGTTTATTGTACCGAATTTAATCGGGGAATTGTGCTTAATTGTCCGGTATTTTCCCGTTTTTGCTAATTGTGCTTAATTTGACCAAAAATTCTTATTTTAATTAATTTGAATTATTTGGACTAATTATTTGCATTATTAATTGTAGGGAAATTGTTGGATATTATTTGGGACATTTGGAGGTCAAAAAGAAAATGTCACATCAAATATACTTTAAACTAAAATGAGAGGGGGTGTGGATTTCAATTATGGGAGGTGCACACAAGAAAAAAAAAGGAGCTGGATTCATTTGGAGAGAAAAAGATGTGCAGACTATGAAACTCCGTGCTCTTTCACTACACACATAGAAGCTTCTGGATTTGGACTTTTAATTGGTAAATGGAGTGTGGTAGCATGTTAGAAGCATACGGTGCAGCACGGCCCACACAGTTTTCGGTCCAGCTGTCACGGGCTGGTCCAAAGTGAAAGCTTTCACATCCAGCACGTCCCTGACCCACTCAAGCTCCAGCATCTCCACGACCCAACATGTATCTTCATTTTCCAGCAGCATGTGGTGGCAGAGGAAGAAAATCACACGTCCAACATCACGCCACGGACGGCCCAGCTTCAGCTAAAAAATGGGAGAAGACGTCCAGTGCTGCAGCAGCTTCATGCGGTGAAGAGAATGTTGGTTTTAGGAGGTGCATCCAGCACATAGTCCACCACACGGGAGGCCCAGCAGTGAAGACGTGGTTCTGGAAGCACATCACGCCCTGCAAAGAGAAGAAGAAGCGGTCCAGTAGCTTGGCACAAAGAGGGAGGCTTCAATGGACAGCAAGCAGAGGCCCAACACTTTGGAGGTGGCATGGAGAAAAAAATGAAAGCACAGAAGCGTCCAGCTTCCACGCACACGGTCCAGAAATAGGAGGAAGTCCACCACGGTCCAGGGGAGATTTTTATTTTTGGTGTAGGGAATGTAAGGACGGTAGGATGGTGACCTAGGACGTGGGGGTTACGAGAGAACAGTGGGAGCCGCCACTGGCCATTTGTACTCACGCTCTCGGTCTTTGAGGTTTGGGGGGAGACATTGTATTCGGAAAGTCTTTGGAGAGCTTGGGAGAGTTGGTTTGTATGTTGTCTTCTCTGGACGTGGATTCAGCATTGAGTAATCTCTGCCCTTTTGATTCCCAGCTGCCACGGTCACCTTGTTTAGCATTAGACGTTTTTTTTTCCTTATTTTATTACATGATGTTTTCATGCTTCTTGACTCACTGTAATTCTGTTTTAATTGATGAATGGTAGAGAACAATTGGAAGTCATTTCATTTAGTAAGGGAGATTTGTCCAACCGTAACCATGGTCTTTCTTTGAGCAAAATTTTATTCAATGAGAGATTACATTTAGCTCTTCACTGCAAGTTTACTAGCATGATCTGTCCTTGCAATTTAAGTTCTTTACATAAGCATGATTTAAACTTGGTTCTTTTGGATCTACTGTGGTGCAAGTTAATAAGGTAGTTCTCGGTACATTGCATTTTCAGCCGTAAGTTTCTATTTGTTCTGGTTTCTTAGATGATTGAGAAGTGAAGGTGGACGGCACTTGGAGAGGGGGTCTTCAACCAGCGCGAATTCTGCTGCTGCATGGATGGGAATCTCAATTTATTGAATTGGAGAAGGCATTCACGTCCATGAGAGCGTTTGGTTTTGGCTTCTTCACTTTATGCTTGCACGTGATGGAGATGTGTGGCTAGAAGACTTTAGCATTTCATTTTAAAGTGTTGTTTAATTAATAAAGAAACGGTGGGGCATTCATTTGGATGTGACAGTAGCATGGTCATGCCTTTAGAGAGAAGAAGTGGATATAATTTATGGAGAATGTGCCTTTTGGCATAGAAAGTAGAAGTGTTAAATTTATTCACGTAACAGCATTATTCTAAGTGGCTAAATAGGAGTAGGTGTCATGATTTTGCATGGAAGGGGTGGTGAGTTGTCACGTCCAGGGGCTGCACAAAGACTTTGTTTTTTTTTTCTTTCTAAGCATGGAGCATTTTGTTGTTATGGAGAAAAATACTCACGGTTCTAAGTACATGTAAATGCTTGATTTACTTGCTGAATTTCCGAATTTGTCAAAAGTTTAAGTGCTTATTATTTGTTGCATTTTTAATTAATTCCCACATCTTGCTTTAGGATAATTTAGTTTACTGTTTTCGTTCACTATGTTGTCTATTCTTTTCAGTTTCTTTGTTTTCCTGTATTTTCAATTTCCGTACTTGCTTAGAGACGGTTCGAACTTCGGTCATCCGTAGGGTCGTGCGGTCTTTATGCTTTGTTTATTTATTTCAATGTTTTCACTAATGTTTGGCTGTATTTAATTTCCAGTTTTAATTTAGTTCATTTCGAATCACAAAAACACTTTCAACCCCCCCCACTATGTGTTTGATCCGAGACTGAACCCAAATTGGTCCTTGAGAGACGACCTAGGAGTCACTTCCTAGTACTATACTGCATTCTTTTATGCACAACTTTTGTTGGGAGGTGCGACCCTCTCATCAAAATGGCGCCGTTGCCGGGGACCAATGGTTCAGTCTTAGGTCTTTTTGTTGTGTTTGTGTGTGTTGTGTTTTGTCTTGTGTTGTGATGTGATGTGATGTTCTGTTTTGTGTGTGCGTGTTGCATGTATAAATGTGTTGTGTTTTATTAGTTTCGTGATTTTTAGTATTCTTCTTTTTCCATGTCTACCTATTTTGATTTTGTGAATACTGCTTATTTTGCTAGTGCCTCTGATCATGATTCTCCTTCTGCATGTTACTCTGATTGTAATTCTGCTGATTTTTATGCTGAGAACAATGTGGCTCATCCTCAAATTTCTGAGAGCTCTCTTTGGGAGCCGGTTCCACCTAATGAGGATGGTGATCATTTAGTTCTCACCACTGGACTGATGAATTTGTTGCCCAAGTTTTATGGTCTTGCAGGTGAATGCCCACATGAACATTTGGATAGGTTTTATCGAATTTGCTCTTTAATGAAACTTCCAAATGTCCCGGACGATCTAGTTTTCTTAAGAGCATTCCCGCACTCATTAGAAAGAGCACCAAAAGATTGGAAAGACTCTCTTCCTCCAGGATCCATTACCAGATGGGAAGATCTTGAGCATAAATTTCTGAGTAAATTCTCCCATGTGCAAGATGGATACGACAACGGTCTTGGATGGAATGACCCTACCTTGGGATGGTACAATGCTCCACAACATCAATATCAAGAACCACCATTCCAGAGTACCTTCATGCCTCCACCAGTCCAGCAATACCAAAGTCAGCAATATGATGCTCCTGCCCAAATAGCTCCTCAGCCTTCTACTTCTGAGCCTACATTGCAGGAGTTGTTGGAGCAGATGACCATGCAGAACCTTCAGTTTCAGCAAGAGAACATGCAGTTCCAGCAAGAAATAGGAGCTGCCATTCAGAGTATGACTGATCAGATAGGGCAGATGGCCACTCAACTCACTGAGGAACAGTCTCAAGATTCAGAGTCACCATTTCAGACTGTTCAGATTCCAGATGATGATGATAGTGGCATCAACATAGAAGATGGGGAGAAGAGTCATGAGCTTACTACTATGTCATCTACTTTCCCATCATCCTATGTCCCTACCCTTGCACCTGAGGAGACTGATGATTATTTTGAGGAGCAGGCAGAAATAAGCAGTAATTCTGAGCCAGGTAGATCACCTTCATCTTCCCACACTCTACCAATCTTCAAGGAAGAGGAGGTAAGCATACCTCAGTATGATTATGTCAGTGATGATTATGTTCATGATTATGTCGTTCATGATTATGCTGTTGAGAGGTATGTTGATGATCATATTGTTGCTGAACATGTTTTTAATTCTCCCTCTGTGCATGATGAGAACCACTTTTTGATATCACATCCGAATGTTTATTCTCCATGCATTGAACATGAATCTGAGTCTGTAGTTGATATTGCTTGTGATTTTGAAATTGATTCATGTTCTGAGGATGTATCTGAGGTTCAGTATGATAATTTGGGTGTTATACCCCTGCATGTTATTTCTTTGGAACCACATTGCACTAACCCTATTGCAGGAGGTACAAATGAATTTGACCAACATGTACCCATGCTGGAAGACAAAGGTGCCAACATTCACGAAAGTTTCAACATCAATAGGCATCGGCTGAACTCGCTCATCAACAATCTTTGCTTCTTAGATCCAGTTGTGGAAGATATCTCCCTGCGCGATCAAATTTGGAGGATGAAGAAGTTCTTCCTCAAAACTTCCTTGTTGGATCCAATGGTGGAAGACATCTCCCTACAAGTCCAAAATTGGCAACTGCCACCATGATCAGGGGAGTTTTCCTTTTCTCTTCTCCCCCTTTCCCTACTTTTATTGCACTTGTCCATGATCTGTTGACTGTTTTGATTTCTGATCTTATGCTTATGACACATTGAGGACACTGTGTAGTTTAAGTGTGGTCTATTGGGGGAGATTCTGATTTTTCTTTGTTAATTTTTGTTTTCCGTGTTAAATTTTTTTTTTTTTTTCTCTTTTCTAGGTAGTTTTTGTCGTGTCTTGCATACAGTTTTACATGTTTCTCTTGATTTCTGGACTTTGTTTAGGTTGTAGATGTGTCTTTCACTTCATTGATACTCTGATATGTTTGAAATCCTTGCTTTTCTCTGCTTGGGAAGATGATCATGATGTTTGAGAGTTGAATTGATTGTGACACAAATGCCCTGTGTGAGAATTTGAGCCACTTTATGTTCTTTCTTGTGTGTGATATGTCTCTTGATTGCTTGCACATATGCCTTGGCTTGACTCTTGTTGATAATTCTTGATTGATATGCATGTTTGGAAGTGACAAAGGCAGTTTTGTTCTTGAGCCTCTCTAGCCACATAAGCCTACCTTGTTCTAATCCTTTGAAAACCCCTTTTGAGCCTATACTTTCCTCATTTCTTTGTTTTGAAGCTCATACACTAGCCTTAAGTGAAAAAACCATGATTACCTTAACCTTAGGGAATTTTGGAGCTTTGGAAGTGTTTTGGAAACAAGTGTGGTCTCCTTAGGGATTCTTATGAGTTGGCTAGTTGGTTCCTCTTACTGTTTTGTTTTTGTAAATCTTGTCTTTTACAGTTTTGTTTTGAAAAGAGAGAAAAGAAAAGAGACAGGATGAAAAAAAAAATGAAAAAAAAATGATAAAAAAAATTGTGAATAATGGAGTCAAGAAGAGGATTGAATTAGAGGTTGTGGGTGTGTTTGAATGTGTTTACTTCCCCATTGCTCCTCTGTTCCTTATGGTTTGTAGCTTCTTATCCAGATATATCCTCCCTTGTCCTTGGCCCCATTACAACCATGAAAAGACCTTTTGATTTGAACATGCGTATGTGCTTGAGTGTTGATATTAGAGGCTTGCCAAGTCTGTTGTTGTTTGCTTTCTTGAGTGCATTGAGTTGAAATTCTTTACCTTATACACTTGAGAGAAACATTGATAGTGCATCTGTGAGGTTTTGTTACTTTTGATTCACCTCTTGAGCTGATTGATCATTTTGCCATGTCTTGAATTGCTTGGATGAATTTCATGAGTATCTGCTTTCTCTGATTCATTCTGTGTTGGAATTGTCTACTTCCTTTCTCTGTCCAGATTCCTGGAGAACTATGTGATTCTGTTTCTGTCCTTGTTGAGTCTTTGTTTTCTGTATGCTGAGTCTGTGTCACCTCCCTAAAAGTCCTTTGAACTATTCCTTGATCTGCGTCTTGATTTTGCCCAGGAGTGCAAAAGACTAAGTGTGGTCTATTTTGATGAGTCAATATTTTATTCACTTCACTTAGTTTATTGTACCGAATTTAATCGGGGAATTGTGCTTAATTGTCCGGTATTTTCCCGTTTTTGCTAATTGTGCTTAATTTGACCAAAAATTCTTATTTTAATTAATTTGAATTATTTGGACTAATTATTTGCATTATTAATTGTAGGGAAATTGTTGGATATTATTTGGGACATTTGGAGGTCAAAAAGAAAATGTCACATCAAATATACTTTAAACTAAAATGAGAGGGGGTGTGGATTTCAATTATGGGAGGTGCACACAAGAAAAAAAAAGGAGCTGGATTCATTTGGAGAGAAAAAGATGTGCAGACTATGAAACTCCGTGCTCTTTCACTACACACATAGAAGCTTCTGGATTTGGACTTTTAATTGGTAAATGGAGTGTGGTAGCATGTTAGAAGCATACGGTGCAGCACGGCCCACACAGTTTTCGGTCCAGCTGTCACGGGCTGGTCCAAAGTGAAAGCTTTCACATCCAGCACGTCCCTGACCCACTCAAGCTCCAGCATCTCCACGACCCAACATGTATCTTCATTTTCCAGCAGCATGTGGTGGCAGAGGAAGAAAATCACACGTCCAACATCACGCCACGGACGGCCCAGCTTCAGCTAAAAAATGGGAGAAGACGTCCAGTGCTGCAGCAGCTTCATGCGGTGAAGAGAATGTTGGTTTTAGGAGGTGCATCCAGCACATAGTCCACCACACGGGAGGCCCAGCAGTGAAGACGTGGTTCTGGAAGCACATCACGCCCTGCAAAGAGAAGAAGAAGCGGTCCAGTAGCTTGGCACAAAGAGGGAGGCTTCAATGGACAGCAAGCAGAGGCCCAACACTTTGGAGGTGGCATGGAGAAAAAAATGAAAGCACAGAAGCGTCCAGCTTCCACGCACACGGTCCAGAAATAGGAGGAAGTCCACCACGGTCCAGGGGAGATTTTTATTTTTGGTGTAGGGAATGTAAGGACGGGAGGATGGTGACCTAGGACGTGGGGGTTACGAGAGAACAGTGGGAGCCGCCACTGGCCATTTGTACTCACGCTCTCGGTCTTTGAGGTTTGGGGGGAGACATTGTATTCGGAAAGTCTTTGGAGAGCTTGGGAGAGTTGGTTTGTATGTTGTCTTCTCTGGACGTGGATTCAGCATTGAGTAATCTCTGCCCTTTTGATTCCCAGCTGCCACGGTCACCTTGTTTAGCATTAGACGTTTTTTTTCCTTATTTTATTACATGATGTTTTCATGCTTCTTGACTCACTGTAATTCTGTTTTAATTGATGAATGGTAGAGAACAATTGGAAGTCATTTCATTTAGTAAGGGAGATTTGTCCAGCCGTAACCATGGTCTTTCTTTGAGCAAAATTTTATTCAATGAGAGATTACATTTAGCTCTTCACTGCAAGTTTACTAGCATGATCTGTCCTTGCAATTTAAGTTCTTTACATAAGCATGATTTAAACTTGGTTCTTTTGGATCTACTGTGGTGCAAGTTAATAAGGTAGTTCTCGGTACATTGCATTTTCAGCCGTAAGTTTCTATTTGTTTTGGTTTCTTAGATGATTGAGAAGTGAAGGTGGACGGCACTTGGAGAGGGGGTCTTCAACCAGCGCGAATTCTGCTGCTGCATGGATGGGAATCTCAATTTATTGAATTGGAGAAGGCATTCACGTCCATGAGAGCGTTTGGTTTTGGCTTCTTCACTTTATGCTTGCACGTGATGGAGATGTGTGGCTAGAAGACTTTAGCATTTCATTTTAAAGTGTTGTTTAATTAATAAAGAAACGGTGGGGCATTCATTTGGATGTGACAGTAGCATGGTCATGCCTTTAGAGAGAAGAAGTGGATATAATTTATGGAGAATGTGCCTTTTGGCATAGAAAGTAGAAGTGTTAAATTTATTCACGTAACAGCATTATTCTAAGTGGCTAAATAGGAGTAGGTGTCATGATTTTGCATGGAAGGGGTGGTGAGTTGTCACGTCCAGGGGCTGCACAAAGACTTTGTTTTTTTTTCTTTCTAAGCATGGAGCATTTTGTTGTTATGGAGAAAAATACTCACGGTTCTAAGTACATGTAAATGCTTGATTTACTTGCTGAATTTCCGAATTTGTCAAAAGTTTAAGTGCTTATTATTTGTTGCATTTTTAATTAATTCCCACATCTTGCTTTAGGATAATTTAGTTTACTGTTTTCGTTCACTATGTTGTCTATTCTTTTCAGTTTCTTTGTTTTCCTGTATTTTCAATTTCCGTACTTGCTTAGAGACGGTTCGAACTTCGGTCATCCGTAGGGTCGTGCGGTCTTTATGCTTTGTTTATTTATTTCAATGTTTTCACTAATGTTTGGCTGTATTTAATTTCCAGTTTTAATTTAGTTCATTTCGAATCACAAAAACACTTTCAACCCCCCCACTATGTGTTTGATCCGAGACTGAACCCAAATTGGTCCTTGAGAGACGACCTAGGAGTCACTTCCTAGTACTATACTGCATTCTTTTATGCACATCTTTTGTGAGAGGTGCGACCCTCTCATCAACGAAGTTGACGAAGTGGAGGAAGTGGACGAAGTTGACGAAGTGGAGGAAGCGGAAGAAGTGGAGGAAGTGGAGAAAGTGGAGGAAGTTGACAAAGTTGACGAAGTTGACAAAGTGCAGGAAGTTGATGAAGTGGAGGAAGTGGAGGAAGTGGAAGAAGTGGAGGAAGTGGAGGAAGTGGACGACATTGACGAAGTGAAGGAAGTGGAGGAAGTGTAGGAAGTGGAGGAAGTGGAGGAAGTGGAGGAAGTGGAGGAAGTGGAGGAAGTGTAGGAAGTGGAGGAAGTGGAGGAAGTGGACGAAGTGGAGAAAGTGGAGAAAGTGGACAAAGTTGACGAAGTGGACGAAGTTGACGAATTGGAAGAAGTTGACGAAGTGGACGAAGTAGACGAAGTGGACGAAGTGGAGGAAGTGGACGAAGTGAAGGAAGTGGAGGAAGTTGACGAAGTGGAAGAAGTTGATGAAGTGGACAATGTGGACGAAGTGAACCAATTGGATGAAGTGGTTGAAGTGGACGAAGAGGAGCAAGTTGAATAAGTGGAGGAAGTGGAGCAAGTGAAGGAAGTGGACGAAGTGGACGAAGATAACCAAGTTGACGAAGTTGACGAAGTGGACGAAGTGGACGAAGCGGACGAAGTTGACGAAGTGGAGGAAGTGGAGGAAGTGGAGGAAGTGGAGGAAGTGGAGGAAGTGGAGGAAGTGGAGGAAGTGGAGGAAGTGTTGGAAGTGTTGGAAGTGGAGGAAGTTGACGAAATTGACGAAGTGGAGGAAGTGGAGGAAGTTGACGAATGGAAGAAGTTGACGAAGTGGACGAAGTTGACGAAGTAGACAAAGTGGATGAAGTGCACGAAGTTGACGAAGTGGAGGAACTGGAGGAACTAGAGGAACTGGAGGAAATTGAGGAAGTGGAATAAGTTAACAAAGTGAACGAAGTGGAGGAAGTTGACGAAGTGGAGGAAGTTGACGAAGTGGAGGAAGTGGAGGAAGTGGAGGAAGTGGACGAAATTAGCGAAGTGGAGGAAGTTGAGGAAGTAGAGGATGTGGACGACGTGGACGACGTTGACAAAGTGGAGGAAGTTGACGAAGTGGAGGAAGTGGAGCAAGTAAAAGAAGTGAAGGAAGTGGACGAAGTTAACGAAGTGGAGGAAGTGGAGGAAGTTGACGAAGTGGAGGAAGTGGACGAAGTTGACGAAGTGGAGCAAGTGGAGCAAGTGGAGGAAGTGGAGGAAGTGGAGGAAGTGGAGGAAGTGGAGGAAGTGGAGGAAGTTGACAAAGTTGACGAAGTTGACGAAGTTGACGAAGTGCAGGAAGTTGATGAAGTGGAGGAAGTGGAGGAAGTGGAGGAAGTGGAAGAAGTGGAGGAAGTGGACGAAGTTGACAAAATTGACGAAGTTCACGAAGTGGATAAAGTGGACGAAGTGCACAAAGCGGACGGAGTGGAGGATTTGGAGGAACTAGAGGAACTGGAGGAAATTGACGAAGTGGAAGAAGTTGACAAAGTTGACGAAGTGGATGAAGTTGACGAAGGGGAGGAAATTGACGAAGCGGAGGAAGTTGACGAAGTGGACGAAGTGGAGGAAGAGGAGGAAGTGGAGGAAGTGGATGAAGTTAACGAAGAGGAAGAAGTGGAGGAAGTTGAGGAAGTGGACGAAGTGGACGACATTGACAAAGTGGAGGAAGTTAACGAAATGGAGGAAGTGGAGGAAGTGAAGGAAGTGCACAAAGTGGAGGAAGTGGAAAAAGTGGAGGAAGTGGAGGAAGTTGACGAAGTGGAGGAAGTGGAGGAAGTGGAGGAAGTGGAGGAAGTATAGGAAGTAGACGAAGCGGACGAAGTGGAGGAAGTGGAGGAAGTGGAGGAAGTGGAGGAAGTGGACGAACTGAAGGAAGTGGAGGAAGTGGACGAAGTGAAGGATGTCGAGGAAGTGAAGGAAATGGAAGAACTGGACGAAATGGAGGAAGTGGAGGAAGTGGACGAAGTTGACGAAGTGGAGGAAGTGGAGGAAGTGGAGGAAGTGGAGGAAGTTGACGAAGTTGAAGAAGTTTACGAAGTGGACGAAGTTGACGAAGTTGACGAAGTGGAGGAAGTAAACGAAGTAGAGGATGTAGACGAAGTGGACGAAGTGGACGAAGTTGATGAAGTGGACGAAGTGGACGAAGTGAAGGAAGTGGAGGAAGTTGACGAAGTGGAAGAACTTGACGAAGTTGACGAAGTGGATGAAGTGGACGAAGTTGAGGAAGTGGACGAAGTGGAGGAAGTGGAGGAAGTTGACGAAGTGGAGGAAGTGGAGGAAGTGGACGACGTTGACGAAGTGGACGAAGTTGACGAAGTGGAGGAACTGGAGGAACTGCAGGAAGTTGACGAAGTGGAAGAAGTTGACAAAGTGGACGAAGTGGAGGAAGTGGAGGAAATGGAGGAAGAGGA